>NC_061113.1:63019700-63031764 GCF_002878395.1 Capsicum annuum | reverse complement strand
TTTAATAAATAGGACAAATAGTAATAACGTATACGTCACGAATATTCATATTGCACCTTTGTTCTTTAGGTCAAACTTTATTTAATTTAAAAATATATCCAGAGTCTATTCTCTAACTTGATATTATAATATACTATTTTCATGATTCAGATTATTTGATTCCATATTTTGAGTTCACACCAATTTAAATCTTAAACTTTCCGAATTTAACCTCGTTTTACATGAGAGAAATAGAATTTATTTTGTCTCAATTTAAGCTTTAAATTATTATTAATGTTTATATTATTTTTTTTATCTATTTCAATTTAAGTGACATTGATATAATTTTGAGAGTCATTCGAATATTTTTTATCCTTAAATTTTTTAATTTATTAATTATTGTGATTTATAGTATTATTTTATGCATTATTTTGAATATATAACATATTAAACTAAACTTTTGTGTCACTAATAGTCAATCATATTTATAGAATAATTTAAATTTTTAATTATTGTGATTTATAATATTTTTTCTGTCATTTCAATTTAAGTGACACTGATATAATTTCGAGAGTCGGCCAAAATTTATATCTTTATATTAAACCAAACTTTTATAGCATTGATAGTCAATTATATTTATAAAATAATTTAAATTTTTAATTATTGTGACTTATAATACTTTTTTTATTCCAATTTTAATGACACTAATATAATTTCGAGAGTCAACCAAATATTGTATATCCTTTTAACTTTCTTAAGTTGTTAATTATTGTGATTTATAGTATTTTTATTATTTTTTTTTGAAATATATAACATATTAAGAAAATAAGATAAACAAATTAAAACAGAGGGAAAATGACCAATGAAGAAGTGTCAAAGCAGGCAGGAACATGCCTGCTTTGACACTATTGCATTGCGCCTTTTTCTATTTATTACTTGAACCAAACTTTTATGGCATTGATAGTTAATTATATTTTAAAAATAATTTAAGTCTTAAATTTTTGTAATTTATTACTTTTTCTTTCACTGATATAATTTTGAAAGTCAGTCAAATATTTTATATTTTTTAAATTTTTTAAATTTTTTAACTTGTTAACTATTGTAGTTTATAATATTTTTACATATTTTTTAAAAAATATATATCAAATTAAAGAAATAAAATTAATAAATTAAAATGGAGAGAAAAAACCAATGAAGAAGTGTCAATGTCAAAGCAGACAACAGGTCAATATGCCTGCTTTGGCACGTGTTCATTGAGCTCTTTGCCCTTTATTATTAGTAAAAATTACATATATAACGACATGCTTACTAGTATTTACTAAAAATTTCAACTATTTTCAAAATCTCATAAAATCCAACTTTTGACCTTTGATGATACATGTTAATTAACTTAGATACATACTTCGAATACATATTTTAATTAAACAAACTAACACATTTTAAGGGAGGTAACGGATAACTTTGCATTAAAACAACAATTAAGCTAACTAATTAAGGTAAAAATAAAATAAAATCCCACAATTTATGGTAATTAGTTTGTTATTCCACCATTCTAAACAAAAATCTTTTCATAATCTGTTTTGAAATTGCAAAAACTTCATATGACTGGTTCAAAAAATTCATACGATCATTTTTTTTATTTGTTAATTTTGGTTGTGTATTTGAAATGAATATTTTTGTGTTGTTACATCATTCCGGTGTTTGGGTTAACGAAATCAACTATGTGGGCTATAAGAGCGATGGAGTCGTGATCAGTGAACATGTAACTTACGAAAAACTGATTTCGACAATTGCTGGAGAACTGAAAATCGACGAAACCCGAAAAAAATTGAGGCTTATTACATTGTTGAAGGAAATGCTTATCTGTTGTTGATTCGTAACGAAATGAGTGTGAAGTTGTATGTCGAAATTAAGAAAACTGAGCGTGATTTTGGGACGTATCCACTAATCATCACTACATTAGATAAGTCTGCTAGTGAAAATGTTATTTGATGAAAAAGTTGGTGCAGTAATGTGTTTGGAAAGTCCATCAGAAAAAGTTACGGAAATAATTAGTTATAAATCTAATTTTTTTGATCCTTTACCTTTGTTGGATAGGAAAGGGAACAAGATCATTACTAATTGCAAACATAGAGAGGTTAAGATTGGGCAAATCTACAAGGACTAGTGTACTCTGATTTTGATTATGACATAGTTTGCAATTGAGCATTCTTTCAATTTCTATGCCAAAATATCGGACAAGAAAAGGTATGTTATGTTTTTTATGTATCAGTTGTTGTTAATTATATGTACGTTAATTTGATTTTGTATCTAACGTTTGGTTGATTATTGTTTTATAGAAATTTTTTTGTCCTTATGTTAATAAGGCTGAGATACATTTTATTTATGCTAATGATACATTTTACTCATCTTGTATCTGAGTTTATAAAGTTTTATTTAATTATGTATCTCGTTATATTTTAGTTTTATCTATTACAACATACGAAAAAAACATAATACTTTTATTTTAGATACATGTTGTACAAGTTTGTGCAGTTCATGTATTTAGTAATCTATGTTTTGTCAGTACGTGAAGAAAAATAAGTTATAGTTTTAATTTGTTTTCATTGATTCAACTATGTCCTACGATGCCGTTTGGAGGATTGTGTTTGGATCTGTAAAGCATCATGTTGGCGGGGGACTGAGGTCGAAAAGATGAACACCCACATGTTACAGAAAGTCGAAGTATTGAAGAAAATTAAAGAGTTTTTATTCATGGAGTTCTGCAATTACGATGGCTTGAAATCAGAGAAAATAAAGAAGAAATGGAAGAAATTTAGTGAAGAGGAAAAATGGGTTTTGATTAAAAGTTTTGTTGTAGAATGGGCTGCTCATTTTCATCCATTATCTGCTAGGTCTGTTAAAGAATTGGTTGATGAGTACTTAGTTGAAAATACTACTGAGTTTAGTCCTTCTCCTTTTTTTTCGATTTCAAAAAAATAATGAAATTTTCACTTGATGATAATGAATAGGATGTATTTCAGTTTTCCCTTATTGACTTTTAGTTTATGTATTCTAGAAAAGTTGCTACTTTTGTTTAACAAAGTGAAAAAAATTTTGATATTGATTTGAACCAGTTTTATAATGAGGTGGTGAAATGGTACTTTGAACTATAGATGATCTAGTTTAGTTTTTTACGAACAACAATTATATGAATATTAACACAAAATTGTAAGAGAAATGATTTTTTTGTTTGCATTTATCAATGAAGTTTTCAACAATTTGAAAACATGCCAAAACATAGTAGGTAGATTGTAAGCATACCTTACCCAGGATTGTTAATCATGCTAGAATGGGAAAATTAAAAAATATTAGTGATGTATAAATATTTTGAACTTCTGAGCTAATTGTTTACTTATATTAGGAAGATTGAGATCTTCACCACTAGTAACTCATGATTTTGTCATCTTAATCAGAGAATTATTGCGCTTTATATTTATAATACCTTTTCTAGTAAAACAAATAAAAGGACGAGACAACTGAAAAAGGCAGGAAAGTAAAAACAAAAGAAAGTAAAGGCAAAAAGAAGTAGAGATACTAATGAACTTAATATATGAATAGTTCTCTAGATTGAACAAATGTATATATACTCTTCTGGAACAGATAAATGTTACAAATACAACTGTAACTATGACAAATTTTTCCGCAATCTGAGGAAATCCCAAGCATAATATTGGATACGTATGGCCTACAAAAAAATTTCATCATGTCCTGAGTAATTTGATATGGTTAAAATCAGCAATCTATCAAAAAACACAGATCTGAAACAATGATCATTTCTGAATGAACTTTGGTGAAAATAATTAGCCTTCCCATTTTTCCAGCTCTAACAACTAATATACGGGTCGTACAAGAAGAATACTCTGAAAGTTTCAGCAGAGCAAGCTCCACTACTACTGAATTAACTGATACTGATCCGTTGAAGATATTGATCTCAGTTCTAACCCTCTTACCAGCTATGATTGCATGCTTAAATAGGTCACCTATTTTCCTACCAGCGCCAGGGACCTCTTGTCCATTCTTAACAACCTGCTTGACCTGTGCAAGAATTTGACCTTCTCCTAGGACTAGGGAATCTAGACCAGCAGCTACTTCAAACAGATGTTGTGTGGCATCTTGATTGCATAGTAAAAACCTGTGTTGGCAGAGCTCTGTAACTAAAACTCCACTAAACTGCCAGAAAAGATATTTGGGTCAAAAAAGATTGATATATAAATGACAACAAAGGGTGAACAGTGTAGCTTAGGACTGTATTTCTTTGAAATTTGTGCTTAGGTAGTTAGACCATTGCAAAGACATTTTTTAGCAGGGGAATCAAAACACAGTAAACTAAATGCAATTCCTTCCCAAATGTAGTAATACAGTGTATAAATGGCATAGCCATATATACAAATCTACAATAAAATAGTACAATATATGCAAAAACTGTAAGAACATCATACAATAGATATAAGATAATACAAAATGTATCTTCAAACTAAAAAACATGTATCTTTCATTTGCTTATTTCAATAAAACTAATAAAATATTAGATACATTAAAATGCATACTCATCTAACCATAGATACAAGATAGTAAAATATGTATCTAGAAGAAATAACAAGTATCTTTTGTATACGTCTTTCAATAAAACTAAAACAACACTAGATACATATCAATGCATTAACATTAACTCACAAATACAAGTTAACACAATATGTATCTATAGACTAATAGACTTATTATCTTTTGTTATATTAATTTCAATAACACATAAAAAATACAAGATACATATAAAATCGTAAACAATAAACCATATAGACAATAAATTTTAAAACGTATCATGCAAGTGAAAAAATGTATCTCGAACTAATATTCAACAAATCTGAACATGCAAATACCTTAGGAAGCTCGTATGTGGAAATAACTTCAACAACTCTTCTTCTCTTGACGGGAGCTTTACTTGCAGAATTGTTGGATCCTCTTTTCTTAAAGTCATGAAATTATTTTTTCGTATCCTTCTTAACATGCTTTTGCCGCAATTTCTTTATAGTGTGTGGATCGTTCTATGCTTGGATCTGTTTTCATCAAAGCCAACAGACTCGTAGCCAAAACTACCATGAATGAATTTTACAACGTCTTTATATTCTTTGATAGTTTCTAATTGAGAAAATCCAAGATTAAAAGATGATCTCGAATCTCTATTCATAATGTTAATTCAAAACAATGTAGCCTAAAAAAATGATAATCAAAGAAATTTCACAACAAAAACACTGAAAAATCACTTTGTAATATCAAAGCGCAAAATTATTTTTTTGGAAAAAAAAGCGTAAAATAAAAATAGAAGAAATTGAAGTTGATTTTAGGGGAAAAATTTACCTTAATTCAGAGGTTTGAATTAGAGAGAGAAATTGAATAGAAACTACTGCTGGAATTAAGGCATACAAAGAGGAGAAAATGGATTAACTTTTGGTAAAGTAACGACTTCAGAAAAGGAGGTGTAAACTTGTATCTCAACTTTACCAAAAAGTTGTAAATGTTGGGATTTAAGTAATATTTTAGAAGTGGGGGAATTTTTAGTAATTTAGTAACTTAAGTTGTTCATTTAGTTAATTTTACGTTATTATCGAAATGGATGGTCACCATATAGGATTTTAAAGAGGAAATAGCCAAAAACATCTCCAATCTATATTCAAATTTTCAACTACACACTTACACTTTACGGAAGTCCTATTACCCCCTTAAGCTATTTAAAATGTAAATTATTACCTCCCTAAAAAGTCACAACCACATCTACTTTGTTTGATGAAATTCACTCGCTTGACACGTATTATTTAAAATATTTTTTTATTCTTTTTCTCTTTTGATTTATTATTTTAAAACTCCATTAAAGGTCAAAACATAAAAAATGATTGATGAAAGTTTTGGATCTTCAAATTTGAAGATTCTTGATTACATTGTTGGTTGATAATTATTTGGAGCTGAAAACACTAAGTTGAGTGAATTCGAAAATATAGCAGTAATTTTTGGATCTGAAATGAGTGAATTAGTTGGGTACCACTGTATTAAGCTTATTGAAGCTTAACTTTACTTTGATTAGAAATATTTTGTGTCCACAGTTTCTAATTATATAGAGTGAAATTTTTGGGTAAATTGTTGTCAACGATTTGCGTTGTGTTGATCGGCTATGATGACGTTTTCGTGGAGAATGATGATGAATTTTAGTAGATGCCATGGATAAACATTAAGTTGCTAGAAAGAAGAAAAGAAATTAGAGAAAAAAAGTAATAAAAATATAGTTTTAATATTTGGTTTTGGCTTTCACTCTCTCAAAGAGAGTGAAATACACTCACTATGCCATATAAGCATTCTGGGAGGAAATAATTATAATTTTAAACACTCCAGGAGGGTGATTGAATTCCCGTAAAGTATAAGTGTGTAGTTGAAAATCCGAATATAAGGTGGTTTTTGGCTATTTTCTCTGATTTAAAATAATTCTCTCCTCATCAACTAATTTTTGAAGTTGAGATAGATTCAACTAACATTATTTTTTTACGGACCCCTCAAAATAAATGTGTTTTGATTTGACATTTTGAGTTATAAATGCAACTTAAACACTCTTTGATCGATGTTTGTACCAAATCATATATCAACTTATCATGCTTAAGTAAACCACGTTTACTAATTAATCATGCAGATTAAATGATGAAAATTTGGGCACACACATATGTAGTGTATATATTTATTAATTTGTTGTAACATATAGCATGGATAAGCCTTTTGTGCCACAATCATTTGACAAAAATAGTAATGAAGTAGTTTGTTTAATTTTGGTCTTCGTGTTGACAAATATTTTAACTTACAAAACCAAAACACGTACGTCGGCAATCTTGTTGATAGTCTTGGTACGTCTCAAACTTAACCACGTCTATTATTTTTTCCAAAAATAATAAACATAGAAAGAAGTAACAAAAGGAAAAGAAAAACAGGAGTTAAAATTAGGAAAAAATATGGCTGCTGTGAAAACAAGTTCAAACCCAAAATTAGGTAGAAAAAAGGTGTTACGATTTTTGTTTTTTCAATATTTACTCATAATTAATACCTTATATTTCTTTCGTTTTAATTTATTTGTCTTACTTTTCTTAATCCATTTAAAAAAAGAAGACTTTTTTCTTTTGCAACTCTTCAATTCTAATTAACTTCACATATGACATGTTTAAAATCATAATACTAAAGGACATTTTGTTACATTCTACATATCTTTAGTTTACGATCACAAGATTCCAAAGTTTCCTTAATTTTCTTAAACTCCGTGTCAAGGTCAAAATCAGACAAACACATTGAAACGATATGAAATAGACATATATTTCATGTTCAAACACAACTTCAAATTTTAAATCTCACTTTTTAACTTCAAACATTATTACTCTTTTCAAATCTCGATCAACTCATGCCATCACAACAACCAAAGTTTTCAAATACAAAACTCCAATTTTTCTATTTCAAATGAAATTCATGACCAGATACAATTTTTCATCTTCAATCTCAATTCATAGCCAAAGCTAACCTTGATAATATATCTACACGTGTTTCATCACTTTTATGAAGTGTGAGCGAGGCAACTTGGGTCTTCTCTTCAGTGGGTTGAGAAAAGACATGCCACATATATGTCCCTTAAAACTATAGTGGAACTAATCACATATATCTAGTGGTCCTCAAAATATACAGTGTGTCGCTTTTGACCTTTTCCCCTCTATCCCTTCAAATATGAAGGAAATAAGAAGTGCTGGCTAGGCAGATAGGGCCAGAGCCATCACAAAAATTTCCAGGTGGTGATTCATCCTATGTTCTAAGCCACAAAAGCCAAGTTATTATGGTGTCATCCTTGATATCGACTTTGTCCTCAATATGTCACTAGGCATTTAGCTTTGCATTCCACACTCATTGATAAGCTATTGCATTATAAGTCCCTTTTCTTTCTTCCAAATCATTCATGTTCCCATCTCTTTGCTACTTTTTCTTCCACTTAAATCTCATTAGAGAATCTAACGACGCATGGCATTATTTTTTGGATTCAGAATACGAGCTTTATTAATTCGGAATTTCTTAAAATCCACAATAAACTCGGAACATGTTATTTGTACTTATATAATATGGATCATTTTAGCCTCCATATATATACATACAAAATGGAAATCGAAGCTATTGAATTCAATTGAACTCCCTCCTTAGATTCTTTGCATCGTTAATTATCCCATGGATATCGAGACCTGTCAGATCCAAGATCCAGATTACTTATTATAAATAAATTTAATGTAAATAGTACACGTTTTTCTAATCATTCAAAATATACACCATATATACAAAGTTCTTCAGTTGGAATATTAATTCTTTAATAATTGGTTAAATGATCATATAAATGTAGACATATATAAATTAAGTATAGAATTGTTATAAATATTTTGTTCTGTGTAGTAAAAGATATCGCTAGTCGTATGAATGAGTATAGTTAGTTATAATTTAATTGGAGAAAACAATAGCTTTCTTCTTTATTGCATTAACAAGACGTAGTATGCACACGTATGTGCGTAATCAATGTTATTTCACTGTCCAATTGCTAATGCTGCCCTCCTAAAGAGGCAATGATAAAGATCATGTCGAGATCAATCTTTCTCGAAATAGAATAATTTATACATTAAAATTTAGTGACGAGAAATCCAGAGAACCTCCAAATGAAAACTACCTATGTAGTGATGTAATTGTTATCGTTTTTTTATATGTTTTATTTGAGTCAGTCGAGCATCAATGTCGGAAACAGTTTCTCTACCTGTATAAAGTAGGAATAAATTAAAGTTGCATTGTCGTTACAGTATATGAAGAGGAAGACATAAAAAAATTATATATGGGTGATTTTGATAGTTTTTAAAAGTTGGGAGCATAAAATTATATTTAAAAAAAATTAAAAAGTAAAAAGATATAGTCAAACACAACTCCAAAAAAGCACATTTTAGTTTCATGAATGAGCACACAAATTTTACTTTATTGCACTAATGATATTAAACTATAACTATGATTTTTTTAAAAAGAAAAAAAACAATCGAACTTTACATAAGTAATATGAAGTCTTTTTCTAAATAAATAAATAAATAAGTCAATGTGATCAATCGGATTTTTTCTTCGTTCACAACCATGTGAATCAAATAAACTAATAGGCTTTTGTAACATGAAAATTGATTAAAAATAAGATTAATTAATTTATCATGAACGAATTATTCATGATTAATTTTCCCATCCATACAGCTAGAAATTCCAATTCGAAAAGCCTAAGAGCAAAAACGGCCCAATTTAGTGGAGCTCATTTGAATTTTCCAACTTTTGGTCCACTTTACATTGTGCTAATGTGTGTGTGCTTATCCCTACAATTTTGTCTTCCATTAAATAACATACATGTAATGAATTTTAGTTGGAAATTGTATCTACCTATCTTATCAACAAACAACCTGTTAGCATATAGAAGTTCAGGGAAATTGTCACGCGTATACAACACCAATAACTATTGGAATATTATTTTTTTAGTCAAAAAATACACTTGCCAACCAGACATTCCTTTGATTTTTCACTACTACGAAAAATCCTCTCAATTCATCAGTAACATAATCTTTTCAGAGCTTCAATCTTGAAACCACAACTAAACTAGGATTTAAACGTTTTAAATGACTCCATTCGTCCCATTTTATTTGAAGTTATTTGATTGAGCAAGAAGTTTAAGAATGAAAGCAGGGCTTTTAAAAGTTATGGTCTAAAATAAGTTGTAAACATTTACGTGGCTACAGATCACCTTATTAAGGATAAAATTAAATATTAAAAGCTAAATTATTACTAAATATTAAAGGGTGTCTTTCCTTTTAAGGAGAGTAAAAAGTTTTCCTTTCAAAACGGACTAAAAAGAAAAAAAAGTGTCATGTAGTAGTAGTGTTTTTTGAGTGGGTGTGGTCGACATTCGTTGAAAACACCTTGACAAAACTACAAATAAAATTTGAAAAAGATTAAAGGTGATTAGTTAAATTCTACATCTAAAATAGACTCGAAAAACATCACCTCAACAATGTATATTACGTGAGTATCTCATTGTATATCTGACGCATACTTTCATGGATATACATTGATATACATGAAATACACACATATACAACAACGATATACATAGATATACGTGAAATACACACATATACAACAAAGATATGCATTGATATATTGCTGGATGGGATACGTACAGATACAAAATTTACACAACGACCAAAATCTGACCCAAAACACTTCAAATCTTCTACAGATAGGCTTTAATTTTCAATTTTATTGTCGCAAAGATGTTGTAAGTTATTGCACCAACATCTATCCGATTTAATAACACTTTTTGAATTTCAAAATTCAAACAGATAACCTCCAAACTTCAATAACAGTGTTCTCCATTTGGTTTCACAGATATTTCAGATTTAGAGATGTCGGATTTTTTTGGTTTCACTTTCCTAGGATATCGTTTTACCCATTGTTGTATGGTGAGTGGTCGTTCGAAGAAATCGAGGGGTAAAAATGACGTGTTACGACGGTATCTTAGTGAATGATGGTGAAGAATCTGGAGGATACGATGAAGAGTGTTTGTGCACTTGGTTATTAGTTTATCAATTTTTTTTATTAAAATTGTGAAGCATCGCTATTAGTGCTGGTATAATGTTTGTTGAATACTTGAATTGCAAATTTGCAATTAGTCCTAGCAGTGATTGAAGCCCAAAAAAGACTCATGACATTGACATGAACCTCCAAAAGCCTAACAGAGAGTTAATGACCATGTTATTTACTATTCTACTTCTAGTTGTATACAGTCGGATCTTTCTATGAAATCACCTTTTTAGTTATAACATCATTTTACTATAGTGACATGATTTTCTTCAAAATCAATTTTTCATCTTATATTTTATTTCTCTATAACGACATTCGACTTATAACAACAATGGCATTATTGTAGCAGTACACTATATATAAAGTTACCTATCTATAATAGCATACTCAAATATTATGTAATAACATTTCATAAAAAAATATTATGTATAAAATAAAATAGCAAAATATTTATGATAATAATTATTAATGTCATGCATACAATAAATTTCAAGTATGAATATCTAATTTAAAGGAAAAAATGTATTTATATGGTACACATCCGTTATTTCATAACTTCACGAGGAAAAGACTTATTAATAGTTACATTTTTTATATTCATGCTCTTTTTAATTTTGTATACTTTTGTTTATAACAGGTAAATGAAATCTGAATGTCAAATGCCAATAGACATATATAACAACACCTCTCTATAGCAGTCATGATATTTTCAAACAAACATTATCGCTAGGGCTGGGCATATTTTGGTTTAAACTAAAAAAATTGAAAAATCTAACCGAAATTTAATTTTGGTTTGATTTTTTGGTTTTTCGGATTGGTTTCGGTTTCAAATTTTAGAAATTTGGTTAAACGGTTTGGTTTTTGGATTTACAAAAAAAGAATTCGGATAAACCGAAAAATCAAAATTACATAAATAATATATTATAATATATATATATATATAATTTAATATATATGTAAATACACTAAAAATATAATTTGATATAACATATAAATATATAAATTATAATCATTTAGTAACCCTAAATCCTAATATACTGTTTTGCTTTAGACCCTAACATTAACGTGAAGGCTGCAGCAACGCTCAACCATCCTCAGTTCGTCAATTCATTTGAAATTTCAACATGACAGTCGTTTGCTCAGTTCATTTGCTCAGTTCGTCACTGCCGTCGGTAGTCGCTGCTGAGTGCGACCACTGTCGTCATGCCAACGGCAATGACTCAGCGAGGTCGATATTTATGGTTAAAAGGTTTGGTTTTTGAATTGGTTTCGGTTTCAAATTTTAGAAATTTGGTTAAACGGTTTGGTTTTTGGATTTATAAAAAAAGAATTCGGATAAACCGAAAAATCAAAATTATATAAATAATATATTATAATATATATATATATA
>NC_061113.1:62879837-63019600 GCF_002878395.1 Capsicum annuum | reverse complement strand
ACATATAAATATATAAATTATAATCATTTAGTAACCCTAAATCCTAATATACTGCTTTGCTTTAGACCCTAACATTAACGTGAAGGCTGCAGCAACGCTCAACTATCCTCAGTTCGTCAATTCATTTGAAATTTCAACATCGCCAACGACAGTCGTTTGCTCAGTTCATTTGCTCAGTTCGTCACTGCCGTCGGTAGTCGTTGCTGAGTGCGGCCACTGCCGTCATGCCAATGGCGATGACTTAGCGAGGTCGATATTTATGGTTATTTCATGCATGTTGAATTAATTATATTTGGGAATGAAAAATAGGCTTGAAAGAAAGATTATTTTTCTAGAAAAATCACCAATTTTAAATGCTCACTACTTTAATCTTTCAAACTGAAATAAAAATTTGAAATAACCGAACCGAATTTGTAAAAATCGGACCAAACCGAAATAATTTTGGTTTGGTTATGGTTTTCATTTTCGTCAATCCGAAAATCGAAAAACCGAACCGATATTCAACAATCAAACCGAACAAACCAAATGCCCACCCCTAATTATCGCGATAGAGACATTCGATTGTATATTATAAAGAATTTAGAGAAATAAACCTAAATAGTAGTCTATCAAAATAATAACCTGTGTTAAAGAATAAATATAAACTTATTCCTTATAATATGTAATTAGCTTAAGGGAAAAGGACGAAAAGGACACTATGATCTTTTTAAAAAATAATAGCCCAATTATAGTCCAAGTTTGGCATTTGAACAAATAATGTCCAGTCGGCTAAACAAATATCATTTTATGGCCATTTCCTAATCTTTCCCAATTTGGATCATTTTGATCCACGTAGTCCATATACAGTCCATATACGATACTGATGCAGTCTATATACAATACTGATACAATATTCAACTTGGGCAATTCGCCCTTTTAAAAATATTTCAATTTTTTTTTACTATAAATTTTTAAATTGATCAAATATTCTGATTTTTTTTATTCTTTAGAAATAATAATTAAATTATATAAAAACGATATAATTATTAAATAGAATATGAATCTATATAAGATATATGTATAGAAATCGTATAGTTCTATCAAATATGTATATGTACAATATATAGAAAGTGTATACAAATTATATAATTGTTGTATAAAATGTGTAAAAAAAAAAAAGTACAGTTATTATATAAATTATGTATCAAATCTATATAATTTCCGTATAGAATATTTATGTATAAGATTTGTATAAAACCTGTATAAAAGTTGTGTAAAAAAGGTATAAAATCAGTTAGTAAATTAAATGGCTAGAAAGTGAAATTTAAATTCCATGGTCATTTTCAAGGAAATAGTTTAATTTGAAGTGCAAATGTATAGTTATTATATAAATTATGTATCAAAACTGTATAATTTCCGTATAGAATATTTATGTATAAGATTTGTATAAAACCGGTATAAAAGTTGTGTAAAAACAGTATAGAATCAGTCAGTAAATTAAAATGGTTAGAAAGTGAAATTTAAATTCCATGGCCATTTTCAAGGAAATAGTTTAATTTGAAGTGTCGTTTCTGTCATTTCCCCTTAGCTTAATTACAGAGATTGTATCATAATTTTACGGATCGGATCAGATTCATAGGCTTTCTTGTGTTAATTCTTTGCATAGTTAGATTTCTATGTGTGTGTGTATATATACACACATATATACATATATATTCTTACCACTTTATGGAATAATAAATCAATTGATTCTCCCATACCCTTATTACATAGTATTAGAGCCTATAGGCTCCTTGATCTACTTTTGGCTCAATTTTAAAAATAGTTATATCTCATAAAAATGAGCTCAGACTCGTAATCGAGTACTTTCAAAGTGGTCAAATTGTGTGTCACATTTACTGTAGGAGGAGGCAGATTACTCATCTTTTTGTCACGCGCCAGCGCATGGAGGCTCGTGATCCACCAAAATCATTCGAGATTGAACGTTCGATGTCATCACATCAATTTGGGTGCAAACACACTTTGAGGAGTTTTTCATCACTTCTAGGTTCATATTTTCCCTGTAGATTTTGCTATATAAATAGATAAATTTGATTTTCTATTTGGTGCTGCTTTTACTGATGAGTTCTACTCATATCGAATTAATATTATTTTCTTTTGAATGCTTGTTTTAGATTTTTTTGATTCCTTTATTCTCTTCGGTCCCACTTTGTTCTTGATAATCTAGTAGTTGAGTATCGGCTACAATTATTTTGGGTGAGTTGGCTGTTAATTTGATGGAATCTAATATTATTGGGAACTTTATTGAAGCTGGCTACTCTTAGGGGTCGTTTGGTAGAGTGTGTTAACAAAAATAATGCATGCATTATCCTAATGTATTATTAATACCTTGTTTGGTTCATTCTTTTAGTTTATGCATAAATAATGCTTGCATTAGTTATACTCTATTGTGTATTGAGAATGTATTAGTAATACCACCATTTTTCTTGTATTAGTAATACCAAGGAATTCAATACATGTATTAGCTTGTTTAATGACAAAATTACCCCTCACTCTTCTCTATACTTTGCCATAGAAAAGCAAGGTTCATCTTCTCCAGTCTTCTTCTTCCTTCAAACATTGCTCGATTATCTCCATTAGATTAATTATTTTATCATATATTAGTTATTATTTATTTTTTATCGTTATTTCACAATTTGTCCGTGATAGAATAATGATGATGCAATTTTTTCTATGTAGAATGGAATCAATTTCTTTTTAATTTTACCTCTGCTATTTTACAATTTATCTCACAACAACTCTGCTGGTTAGGTGCATCTCAAAGCTCCGCAAGTTGTTGGCCAAGATTTTGACACTTTACAACACAACGATGAACTGATGAAGCCTCACTGGTGTCGGGATGTAGAGTGGCCAATGTCGGATTCAGTCGAAGTTAAACCAAATTGAGATGTGAATTAGAGGTCAATTTATGAAAATGTAAAAAAAAAAAAAATTTTGTGAAGATACAGGTTGAGAGTGTTTTTTAAAAGAATTTTGTTGCAATGAAAATTTACAAATTTAAAAGTGCGGAGGGTATTTTTGTAAAGGAGTATTTTTTTAATAAGAATTATACTAGGACATATTATTTCTAATACATCAAACCAAACACCGCATAAAAAATAATGTTGGCATAACTAATGCAAACATAACTAATACAAGCATTATTAATGCAAGTATTACTAATACACACTATTCATCATTATTCCTGTACACTCTACCAAACGACCCCTTAAGGTTTTGTTGTGTTGGTGACTTTAAAGAACTGCCTTTTCAGTATGTGATTGCTTGTATTGGTTTCTCTAATATTGATATTTTGGTTATTTGAGTTGCAAAATAGAACTCAAGAGAAACTATGGCTATAAATCATAAGGGTAAGACAATTTTGGTTCCGACAGATGAGTTTGCAGAGTTCTTATAGTATTGAGAATCTCTTAAAGAATTCACTTCAGTTAGCATTCATGTTGATTCAAGAAAAGCATGTTTTATCTCCACTTCAAACAACTGGTTGATTGATTCAGGTGCTACACATGATGGATAATCCTAATATATTTTTTATGTAATTGATTCAGGTGCTACACATGATGGATAATCCTAATATATTTTTTATCTATCGATCATACAAAATACCCTCTCAGGTAACAGTAGTTGATGGGTCAATATGTAATATTGTGGGATTTGGGATCGTTAAAGCTACCGTATTTATTACCTTTTCATCTGTGTTAAATCTATCGAAGTTGGCCTTCAATTTGATTTCAGTGATTAAACTTACTAGGGATCTTAATTGTTATATTTCGTTATTTTTCAATTATTGTTTATTTCGTGATCTTGCAAAGCATAAGATTAATGGTAAAGGACGTGTAACTAGTGATCTAGATATTCTTGATAATATAAGCCTCAATTTATTTCCTGCTCAAGTGTCATGTCTCCATTTGAAGCACATTGTTAATATGGACATCTTTCTTCATCTTTGTTAAAGAAACTCTGTCCCCAGTTTTAAAATATTTCTTTTTTTGATTGTGAATCAAGCCAAATTTCTAAACAACATCGCATCACGTTAGGTCTATGTAACGCCCCAAAATTTGATCCCGAGATGTCACACGGTGCTCAAGACTACGAGTAGCCTTAAGCTAACCCTATCTGCATACTATTGAGCCTAAATCTTATAATGATGGAAATATCGATATAAAGGTCATGCTAGAATGCGGAAACTGTATGTAATATCTGAGAATAATCTGAACATAACATCTGAGACATCAAAACTGAATAATCTGCATCAAAACTAGTAGTCTGACAAGCCTCTACTACTAATACTAGAGAGTCACTGGGACAAATCCGCAGCTAACTCAAACTTTCTGAAAGGAAATGCTAAATCTCATAAACTAATAAACTGTAAAATCTAAATGAATAAGTCCCTGAACTATGAGGACTCACCAACTGTCGGATGTAGATGAAGATTCTCGAACTACTCATGTTGCTGACACTGAGTACCTGAACCTACATTATGAGACAATGTAGCACATAGACGTATACGTGGATCAGTACTTTGAGGATGTACTGAGTATATGGGGGGTAATATGCATAAGTAAAAGATCATCTCATAATCATCATTTATAAAATAATATATGCTCAATGTAAATGACTCACATAAGCTGGAATACCTGAAATACTGAGATGTGTAGCAATAAGAAGCAAAACATACTTTATAAATCTTGTGAGCCACAATATTTAGTTCTAAAAACTATACTAAACTCCGTCTTTAAATCATATTGTCCAAGTGTAAAAGAGCTCACTCTAAATCTGAAATCTGAAAGCTAAAATCTGAAGTTATTATTGTTTTGAGAAGCATATTTTGAATAAAATTGTGAGCCTTTACAATTAGTTTTCTAAAAGCATTTCTTTCCTTCTTTTACTTTAATTAGCAGGGTTTGAAACATATATTTTTAATCTGTAGGGAGGTTCTCTTAACCGACATAAACCATGTGAGCTAACATAGAGTCCAACGCCTCATCCTCCTGAGGTAAAAATCTCACGTTGGGGAGATGTGTCATACTCTTGCCAGGGAGTATAACCTGAGCTAAGTGATCACATCTGTAACTATCATCTACATAGAACTGGGAATAATTTGATAATCTGTACCTACATTGACTACGTAGTTCTGTGGAAGTAGTATGCGCTAAACCCACACTTCCTGCTCGGTGCTAAATACTACTCCCTTTTTATTTGCTATGCTCATTCTGTTGGGAATTCACTTTAAACTAGCATATGGGTTTATCTAAAATCAATTATGCATTAATCTGATAAAATCTGTAATAATTTGAAAAGTGAATTCCAAAAACAAATCTGAGGATCAAAAGATCAAAACTTTATTGCAAATCTGATATAATCAGCTCATAAGGTCCTTAAAGCATCATTTTTCTCAAAATCTCAACATATAAACTTAGGGCTTAAAACTCATGTATCAACCTCATGTCAAATATCATAATAGTTATGCTTGATAATGAAAACAACGATAATTCTTCGCAAAATCTGGAAATTACTGCAATAAGCATGAAAATATGAAAATAAACATGAATTCAACCTATAATTCACTTGAAATCTCACGATCTTGTAAATGGCAACATTGGGTATGAACCCTAATTTCAATTTCATGGAAAATCATATAAAATCAAATAACTTTGTAATTTAAAACAAGTTTTGGGCACAAGGATGAAAGAATTATCCTTGTTTAAACCCCACATACCTTAATTTGATGATCTAGATGCTAGAACTTGAATCTTGGATCTCTATTGATGTTTTGGAGATGACTTCTTAGAGTTCTTGAATTGGGATTTCTCAATCTTAAATTTCCTTGGAAAATTAATGGAGGAATTTGGGTTTCTTGGAGAAGGAGCTTTTGATTTCTAGGGTTTTGTTTTTGAAAATAATGGTGAATAAATAGCATAAAGTGCTTGAAATATGATTAATCTATTATTTTTGGACGGATTGGTGGTTGGGGATTTACCAAAATACCCCCTTTACACTTTTAGATGAAACTGGAAAACGTACATTTTTCCGATCTGGGTGGCCACCGCAATGCGTCACTATCGCGGTGGTTCACTGAAAATCGATGAATGGAAACTAGGCAGACTCCGCGACGCGGAGACATTGCGATGCCCCTTTGAAAAGCCATTTTGGCACATGGCGCAACGCGCCATTATCGCGCTGGACCTCTGAGAAATGGAAAACAGGAAATTGACCCTCTCCGCAATGGACCAATATTGCGGAGGGCCACTGGAATGGGACAATTCAGAATTTACACTGATCCGCGACACGCTAAGGGTCCAAATGACGGTGTTTTGCGACAGGAACTTAAAATAGCCATAACTTCTTACTCGGTTATCGGATTTAGGCGAATCTTATATTGCTGGAAAACTAATTCAATTTTATACGTAATGAAAAGTCCAAATGTAAGGAATTCCACACCAAATAAATAGTATTTATTTTAGAAGCTATCCCTTAACACTCTAGGGACGAATTTAAGCAAGGAAAAATTGCGGGGTATTATAGTCTAAGGATTAATAATTGGGTTGATTCAGCTTGTGAGCTAATTCATTTTGATATTTGGGGACCATATCCCATTGTTTCTAACACTGGATGTAAGTACTTTGTCATTTTTGTGGATGATTTATTTTGAATGACTTAGATTTATTTTATGAAAAGCTTCTCTGAAGTGTTTACTCACTTTTGTGCCTTTTGTGGTGAAGTCAAAACTCACTACAATGCTTCAGTATGTATTCTAAGGAGTGATAATGCTAGAAGAATATATGTCAGAATTGTTTAATCCTACATGAGAGAACACAGTATCCTCCTTCAGTCATTGTGTGTTGATATACCTTCTTAAAATGGAGTTGTTGAGAGTAAGAACAGACATTTACTTCGGACAGCTCGGACACTTTTGTTTCAAATAAAGGTTCCTAATCAATTTTGGTCGATGCAGTCTCTATGGCTTATTTTTTTATTAATCGTATGTCATCGACTATGCTTGGTGGTAATATGCCTTACAATGTTCTTTTCAAAACAAGTATTATTTTCAATGGAACCTAACATATTTGGAAGTACATGTTATATCTATCACACCCCTTTTTCGCTCGAAGGGATTGAGTCGAAGGGTTTTTTCAATTAAAGTGACGATATTGAAGAGAGATTATTTTAATTACAGAGTCACCACTTGGAATTGAGTTTTGGTTCCAAGTCACCTTTTTGAATTCCTAATTAAAAGGAAATGACTCTTTATTATGGTCTGCGAAAATAGAAGACCGGATAAGGAATTCTGTTGACTGAGGGGAAGGTGTGAGGCACTGCTCGAGTCCCGTGGTTCTAAGACGGTCGCTTTTATTGACTTATCTCGATTTAAATTATTTTAACAAATTATGTTAAGGCCTAAAATCACTCATTTTAATATCTAAAATCTATCTATTTATTTTATATTAAACAAATCGGCGAAACTTAATTTTAGAAAAATATTTGTCAAGGTGTATTATTGCATCCTTGAATTTTAAAGGTCTCAGAAAGATACGTACGCCGCATTCTTAATCGAGACAAATATATTAAACTTACTTAAAGTTTATCTAGTATTAAAAACGTTAGTTTATCGTTTAAAAATTCATAACAATTTTTATTTTAAAAATTATTTGTTCTTTAACGATAGACTAAAGTCATTAATTAATTTAATAAATAAATAATTACAGAATTTTATTAATAACAATGAAATAAAATAATAGAATAATGAATAAACAAATTTACCCATATTATATTAAATTTAATATTATCTCCAAATTTATTATAGTTAATTTTAATACAAAAATAGAATCACAGATATGAGAGAATTTAAATACTAAATCATATTCAGTAGTTTGCTCATATATTTGTCAATTCATTAAAAAAAATGAGTTCAATTACCACTAAAATTATTAATTAAAAAGGTAAATACTAAAGAAACATTTAATTGATAAAAATCAAAAATTAATGGGCCCACGAGAAAGTCATCAGGTAACTAACTATTTGACATACTTTTAGAAATGGACTCTTTATACATCCAGAAGATTTATTGATATTAACATCTTTATATTATTTTAAAAAAAAAAATTCCTTTGTACAGTAAAAAAAAAACGAGAAAGGGAAAATGTTGCTTTTTTCAATGAAAGTGGATATTTGTGTATGTAGTGTGTGTTAGTCACTATGATTTAAACAAAATGTGTATATAAATATGGTCTGTGCGTGATGTGTTATCATGTAGGCAATGAATTCCTTTTCCTTTTCTTCTCCTTTTTTTTGTTCTCTAATTCATCCAATTTTACTGATTTTTCTCTTTTCTACCATTTTTTACTTAGCAACATATCCATGATATTTATGAATCGTTGTTACGTGTGTGCAGTATATATGTATCAATGTGGCGTGATAAAGAGTAGAGTGTTAGTGGAGGATCATATATTGTCTTGTCTACTATAACAGTGAGTAAAATATAATAAATTAACAGATTAGCATGTTTATTGTCATATACAGATAATAAAAAAATGATGCTGCATAATATCAGTTTCTTTTTGTCATTATAATATGCACATTACAATATTATACACAAGATAAAGTCATTTCAATAAACTTATTCATCATCAATTCATGAAATTACTAAAAATAATCATGTTATGATTCAGTTTATGACAAAACTGATAAAATAAAATACAAGATTTAAAAAAAAACCTGTAATGATAATAAAGCAGAAACTTTGAATATCGTTCTCAAAAACTCGAACGTGAACAAACTTGACTTCCTTGATATTCACTCTCCTTTTGTTTTCTCTCTGGTATTTCCTCTCTGTATTTTTATCTGATCAATTTTTTTTTTGCTTTGTGTCAAAGTAGAATAGTACGTAGTCTGTTCTGGGGTGAGAGAGTCCCTTAAGTAAGGGGGTTTTTGGGGGAACAGTTTTTTTATTATTGAGGGGACCTTTTCTTTAACAGATAAGGGAGGAATCGTTTGAAATTCAAATTAATTATATATATATATATATATATATTTTAAATAGAAAATAATAGTAATAATAAAGATAATAATAAATAAATAAATAAAATTAAATAATAAAAAGAATAAAATAATAATAATAATAATAATAAATCAATTAATTTTATATTTAATAAAACATAATAATAATTTGTAAATAGACAAAAAATAAATATAATAAAAATAATATTAAAATTACTTTATTTATTAAAAATTTATAAAAGGAAAATATATATATATTTTAAAATTTTTATATTATTTTTAAAATTAGAATAAAAAATATCTTGAAGTTAACTTTATTTAATTATTTTTTTATTTTTTTAACTAAAAATTTATTAAAAATAAAAATAAGAATCAAAATAATATATGATTAAATAAATATAAATATAAAAATATTTAATATCGATAAACAAGTTAAAATTTAGGGAGGATCAAGAATCATGTGTCTACATTTTTGCTCCTCTTTGTGTGAAATCTCGAAGAGTTTTCATACAAAGAAGTAGACAAGATATGATCTTTTACCCTCTAATTATTTGAAAGGTAAAAATAAAAACAAAAATAAAAATAAAAGGAAAAATATGATCGAGTCCTGGTTTTTGGACATCCTATCTATCCCAGGTTATAAGAGAATCAGATCACGAGTAGTTTAAAGGTAAAATAGAGAGAGAAAGAGTTAAAAGTCGAATGATATTCCGTCGAGTTTTCGGTTAACGACTTTTGACTTTTACATTCAAATGACTAAGAAAAATAAAAAATGAAATGAAAATTGCAGTCTCTAGAATCTTGATTCAAATCTTCATGTCTTGAACTTGAAAATTCACCCTATTCTTCAGGCGGGTTCCTGACTTGTTATTTCTTTCACCCTGTTCTTCAGGCGGGCTTCTGGACTTACAACTTCTTCACCCTGTTCTTCAGGCAGGCTCCTGGACTTATAATTTCTTCACCCTATTTTTCAGGCGGGCTCCTGGACTTTCAATTTCTTCACCCTATTCTTCAGGCGGGCTCCTGGACTTACAACTTATTCACCATGTTCTTCAGGCGGGCTCCTGGACGTACAACTTCTTCACCCTGTTCTTCAGGCGGGCTCCTGGACTTACAATTTCTTCACCCTGTTCTTTAAGCGGGCTCCTGGACTTCTAATTTCTTCATCGTGTTCTTCAGGCGGGCTCTTGCACTTACAACTTCTTCACCCTGTTCTTCAGGAGGGCTCCTGGACTTCCAATTTCTTCACCCTGTTCTTTAAGCGGGCTCCTGGACTTACAGCTTCTTCACCCTGTTCTTCATGTGGGCTCCTGGACTTCTAATTTCTTCACCCTGTTCTTTATGCGGGCTCCTGAACTTACAACTTCTTTACCCTGTTCTTCAGGCGGGCTCCTGGACTTACAACTTCTTCATTCTGTTCTTCAGGCGGGCTCCTGAACTCAAAGCAAATAGTGAAACAAAAAAAATAACATCCCATTCTTCAGGTGGGTCCTGGGTATAAAATAATTTTTTATTTTTCAGTAGGGTCCTGATCAAAAAATAAATTCCCATTCTTCAGGAGGGTCCTGAGCAAAAAATAAATTCCCTTTCTTCAGGAGGGTCCTGAGCAAAAAATAAATTTCATACAACACACATAAAATTTTTGCCCCAGTTTGTACTGGAAAAATTTATGTGTCACTGAATCTCAATATATCTCGCAAAGAATAAAGTTTACCATAACCAAGATCCAGTATCGGATGTTGTAACCATGCTTCTTGCATTGAGAAGTGTGAAATTGCATCCTTTATCTGAAAATAATTATTTCATCTCTGATCCAAACAAAGAAAAATTATGAGTTTTAAAACATGTGGTGGTTGGTTTGTGGCATTTAGCTTTTAAAGTGATGCTCTCGCACTTGCCATGCTCAACTCTTTTCCAATCCATGATAATATTCATTGAATTGTCATACTTCTATCTCAGAATTCTGACTACTGAGATCCTCAACTCAAATCATATTTCTGTTGTATGATGCTTCTGAGTTTAGCTTCCAATACATCCCTTAGATTTTCACGAGTTTAAAATGGTCAAATCACAATCATCTTGAGTACCTTAATTTTACTTTGAAACATTGTCTCTGTGCATCAACTCTTTGTCTTGCTTTGTACCCTTAAAGGAGTTGATAGCGAGTTTGGAGTCCTTTCTCACTCGACCTGACGTGAATTTGACTTAAAAGACAACAACAAAAAAATTTGTTTGATGATAAGGATACAAAAAATCAAAAATTACAATAAAACAAAAAGAAAAAGACAATAGGCATCTCTTTTTTTTAAAATAAAGAGAAAACTTATCTGAATGTGGAAACCGATTCTGGTGATTATGACATACATTTTGAATCAAACAACCAGATCTACCTCTACCAATCATAACAACTTTTGTACACTTATTGAGCTTGAAATTAATCCAATTTTGAACTTGTTCCTTCTTGATAACAACCTTTCTTCAGCTAGTGGCACCTCAATGGATTTTTTCCAATGAGCCTATCTCTTTTTCATTTCTGTCTCAGCTCACAGTCGTCTTATGGTGCCCGAAAGAGTTTTCACCAATAAGACTCTCTCATTTTCATTTTTTCATTTTTTTATTTTTAAATAAACACCCAAAATATGAAATATCATGCACCCATAACATGTTTAGCCTTGACATTCTCAAAAATTGATCTGAAGATCTTTCTTTGGTTGTAACTTGGATTTTGGATAGGGTTAGAAAGAAAGGTCGGCATGAGGCTCAAAATTTACTCAACATTGGGTAAAACATTCAACTTTTGGAATCGATTCTCTTAAGAAAATAAACTTTTGCCCCAGTTTTCTTTCATTCTGGGTAATTTGAATTTCCTTTTGGTTGGACCGAACCCCGGAGTAAGGCTGCCTACGTATCTTGTCATAGCAAGAATTAAGTCAAACGTAGTTCAGGAGATACCGTTCTTTTGCTTGATTTTGAATTTTTGATTGATTTTTTTTTTCTTTTTTTTTCTTTTTCTTATTTTCAACTTTTTTTTTCAACCCTTTATTTTTTTTCAATCTTTCTGACTTTAATTTGATTCCAAAAGAAGGGTACGAAGAAAAATAAAATCTCAAAGGGGTAAGCAAAGGTTGATATAGTATTCGGAGGACAAAATGCCTTCATCATTTCAATCTTTAAAAAATGTAAGTACAAAACATACATAACATAATTGTACATGAATATCATACATAATATCTTTTAACTGCATCAGCATTGACTGATATTCCCTCCATTTTTCCTTCTACATCATTCAGATATAACGTGCCATTAGGTAACACTTTCTTCACCATGAATGGCCTATGCCAATTAGGAGAAAATTTACCTTTAGCTTCAATCTGATGAGGAAGGATGCGTCTTAGTACTAATTGACCAACTTCAAAATGTCTGTGATGCACCTTTTTGTTATATGCTCGTGCCATTCTCTTCTGGTATAGTTGTCCATGACATACTGATGCCAATCTTTTTTCATTAATCAAGCTTAATTGCTCCAAACGAGTCTTGACCCATTGGTTATCATCAATTTCAGCTTCCACAACTACTCAAAGAGATAGAATCTCAATCTCTGTAGGTTTAACTGCTTTAGTTCCATACACTAACAAGTATGGAGTTGCACCAATTGAAGTCTGAATTGTAGTACGATAACCCAACAAAGCAAAAGATAACTTTTCATGCCATTGTCGGGAACCCTGCACCATCTTGCGAAGTATTTTCTTTAAGCTCTTGTTAGCAGCTTCTACAGCCCTATTTGCCTTTGGGCGATAAGGAGTAGAATTTCGATGCATAATCTTAAATTGTTGGCACACTTTTTGCATCAAATAATTGTTGAGATTGGCAGCATTATAGGTGACAATTATCTTTGAAATGCCAAACCGACAAATGATGTTGGAGTGAATAATATCAACCACCGCTTTCTTGGTCACTTACTTGAAAGTCGTTTCTTCCACCCACTTCGTGAAATAATCAATGGCTACTAAGATGAACCTATATCCATTCGAGGCCTTTAGTTTAATTGGACCAATTACATCCATTCCTCAAGCCACAAAAGGCCATGGAGTAGTCATTGTATGCAACTCAATGAAGGAGAATGTATCAAGTCTCTGTGTACCAGGAATTCATGATATTTTTGAACAAAACTGGTGGAATCTCGCTCCATGGTGAGCCAATAATAGCTTTCTCGAAGTATTTTCTTTTCCAAAACATACCCACTCATATGTGGTCCATAAATCCCAGAATGTACTTCAATCATGATTTTTGAAGCTTCTTTAGCATCTATACACCTCAAAAGTCCCAAATCAAGAGTCCTCTTATACAAGATTCCTCCACTTAGGAAAAATACACTAGAAAAACATCTAATGGTTCTCTTTTGATTACCATCGGCATATACAGGATATTTCTCAGTCTGAATATATTCTTTGATATCATGGAACCACGGCTCTCCATTAAGTTCTTCCTCAGTAATATTTCAGTATGCATGTTGATCATGAATCTGTATATGCAAAGGATCAATATAAGTTTTGTCGGGATGTTCAAGCATCGAAGATAAGGTCGCTAAAGTATCAGCAATCTCATTATGAGCTCTGGGAATATATTTGAACTTCACTGATACAAATTGTTAACAAAGATCTTGCAAACAACCTCTATATGGTAGGAGTTTTGAATCATGAGTCTCCCAATCTCCTTGGATTTAGTGGACTAATAAATCTGAATCTCCCAATACCAACAATTCTTGAATCCCCATGTCAATGGCTAATCTCAATCCCAGAGTGCAAGCTTTGTATTCTGTCATATTATTGGTACAATAGAATCGAAGTTGGGCTGTTATAGGATAATATTGTCCTGATTCAGAAATAAGAACTGCTCTTATCCCCACTTCTTTTACATTAGCAGCTCCATCAAAGAACAACTTCCATCCTGAATGACAATCATCATAAATAAATTCATCAATATACAACATCTCTTCATATGGAAAATAAGTCTTCAATGGCTTATACTCCTCATTAATAGGATTTTTAGCCAAATGATCCACCAAGGCTTGAGCTTTCATTGCAGTTCGTGTCACATAGATAATATCAAACTCTATGAGCAACATCTGCCATTTCACGAGTCTGCATGTGGGCATAGACTTCTGAAAAATGTACTTTAAAGGATCCATATGAGAGATGAGGTAAGTATTATAAGATGACAAGTAATGTTTCAGCTTTTGGGCTACCCAAGTTAAGGCACAGCACGTCTTCTCAAGAAGAGTGTACTTAGCCTCATAAGTGGTAAACTTTTTGTTGAGGTAGTAGATGACTTGTTCTTTTCTGCCTGTAACATCATGTTGACCTAATACACAGCCAAAAGAATTGTCTAACACAGAAATGTACAATATCAAAGGTCTGCCCGGCTCTGGAGAAACTAAAATAGGTGGATTCGACAAGTATCTCTTGATTCTATCAAATGCCTCTTGACATTCTTTAGTCCATTCAACTTTAGCATTCTTTTTTAACAATTTGAATATTGGCTCGCAGGTTGTCGTAAGTTAAGCAATGAATCTACTGATATAATTCAACCTTCCAAGTAATCTCATCATCTCCGTTTTATTTTTTGGTGGAGGCAGATCTTGAATAGCTTTTATTTTTGAAGGATCTAACTCAATGCCACGTCGATTGACTATTAAACCCAAGAGTTTTCCTAATGGAGCTCCAAATACACACTTTGTTGGGTTAAGTTTGAGATCATACTTCCGAAGCCTTTCAAAGAATTTTCTCAAATCTTTGACATGATCAGATTGCTCTCTCGACTTAATGATTATGTCGTCCATATAAACTTCAATCTCTTTATGCATCATGTCATGAAAAATTGTGGTCATTGCCCTCATGTAAGTTGCCCCAGCATTCTTTAGTCCAAAAGGCATGACTCGATAACAATATGTTCCCCATGGCGTAATAAATAATGTTTTTTCCACATCTTCTGGATCCTTAATAATCTGGTGATTCCTCGCATAACAATCCACAAAAGATGCAAGATCATATTTGGCATAATTGTCCAACAAAATATGGATATTGGGAGGTGGAAAACTATCTTTCAGACTAGCTTTATTTAGATCACGATAATCAACACACATTCGAACTTTACCGTCCTTCTTTAGAAAAGGGACATTATTTGCCAACCAAGTAGGATGCTGGGCCACTCAAATGACTTTAGCCTCAAGTTGCTTCGTAATTTCCTCTTTAATTTTTCCACTCATGTCAGTTTTGAGCTTTCTTAGGTTTAGCTTGACAGAAGGAAAAGTAGGATCAATTGGCAAATTGTGAACTACCAAATCAGTGCTCAAACCGGGTATATCATTATAAGACCACGCAAAGATATCTTTATACTCATGCAAAGCTTCAATTATAGCTTTCTTTAGTTGTGGTTGAACATGTACACTTATCTTAGTCTCCCTCATATTTTCATGATCTCCTAAATTGATCGCCTCAGTTTCTTCCAAATTGGGATTTATCTTATTCTCAAACTGTTTGAAATCTTTGCTTATATCCTCAAATGCTTCTCCTTCATCGTATTCAACTTCTTTATTCATTATTTCATAATTAGATTGGGTTTTTAAATCTGGTTGGCAATTCTTCATGCATGTCATATCATTAGAATCGGCATAGAAAGAACTGTATGATAGAAGATAAATAAATAAAAATCAGACTTAAAATAAAACGAAGGGATACTACACTTTATTAAAAACAAAGATAAAAAGATTTTTAACCTAAAATACCTAGGTAAAGGTATGAATTACAATCCTAAAATTATTCAAATTACAGAAAGAAAAACAAGCTACTAAGATTAAAAGAAAATAAACAAACTACCAAGACTCCTTCACAATAGGGAAAGGAGCGGCCTCCCAATTGTTAAGCTGGATATCAGGGCCGACAAACTACACATCTGCATTGTTGGTACCTTCTGCAATTTCAATCATATCAGCTTCAATTAACATATTTTGAAAAAGGCCAATCAACTTTATATCATCATCATTCATTGATTCTGCAACAGGTAACTTGGAGGATCCAACAACACTGAATTTGATGAAAGATTCGTGAAGTGGTGGTATCGGCTTGGTAAGTGACCATGACTCTTTCTTATGCTTTTTAGCCTTCTTTATATCTTTAGCAGTAGGATCGTATCCCATACCAAAAGTACCAAAGTTCTCATAGAGGTTTAACGGATGAACTATGCCTTGCAAAAACATTCCTAGACCTTTTCCTGGTTCGAAACTATGCTTCAATATTTCATTCACCACCATAACAGATGCAGAGGACAATTGCGGTCTTGCGATGAGATTCTCCTCGAGGATATGCTCAACAGCCACTACCTCAGAAGCTTGATGAATTAACACATTATCTGCAGCATCTTCTTCGATGGAGGAAACGGAGTAGTCTTTATACATGGATAAATCTCCTTCACCATAAAACAATTATTTCTTGCCTGTCGTGTTCAAATTTGACCATTTGATGCAATGTTGATGCGACTGCTTTATCCCTATGAATCCATGGCCTTCCCAATAATATATTATATGAAGTTTCAATATTCAGCACTTAGAAATCCATAGCAAACTCCACAGGTCCAATTGTCAATATGAATTCTATTTCACCAATCATCAGTTTTTGATCCGTCAAAACCTTTGACGCATACATTATTAGGTTGGATCCTTTCCACATTAACATTCAGCTTTTAAAAAGTTGACATAGGACAAATGTTAGCACCTGATCCTCCATCAATTAACACTCACACTCGAGTGACGATGGAATGTTCATATTTCATAGAAATGTACAGACCTTTATTATGCTCAGTACCTTCCATAGGCAATTCATCATCTGAGAAAGTAATTTTATTTGCTTCAAGGATCCTTCCAAAAACTTTTTCCAGTTGATTTACTCTAATCTCACTAGGAACAAATGTCTCATTAAGAATCTTTATTATAGCCTTGCAGTGTTCCTCTGAATGTATCAATAAAGACAACAAAGAAATCTGTGTTGGTGTCTTCTTCAACTGTTCTACAACAGAATGTTCTGGCCATTTCATTTTCCTTAAGAATTCTTTAGCTTCTTTATCAGTGACAGGCTTCTTGACTGTCATTCGTTCTTCACCGCCTTGTTTATTCTTTATTAACTCTACTGAAGCATAACATCTTCCAGATCGAGTTAATCCCCCTACCTCATCTATATCTTCAGTCACTTCTTTCCCCTTGTGCATCACCACAACGCGATCATAATTCCAAGAGACTGTCTTAGTATCAACCATAGGCAGCTGTGACACTGGTTTAATAATAATAGGAGCTATAGGAGCTCCTTTTATAATTAAAAGAAGTTTATTGGATCTTTCGGAAATAATGAGTTTTGGCTTTATTTGACTTGACCCAATATTTTTTAAAATCTCTTTCCCCACCACCAAGGGAATATTCAATAATTCAGGTTTTGTTATCACCACCTCCGCTTCTGCCGGCTTTTCTTTTGTTAAATCCATAACATTTGCTAATTTTTTTGAATCAGTTTTAATTTTGATGATCGGCTTAAAGGAAATCATAGAATCTTCACCACTGAGTATCACTTCGAGCATGCTTGTTTCATTATGATCTGGCAGCGGATTTTGATTGACATTTGGAGCATCTGAACTTTCTACCATGATCTGTTGGGTATTAATCAACTCTTAAATGGCTCTTTTCAAATACCAACATTTCTCTGTGTCGTGCCCTGGGGTATCAAAATAGTATTCACATCTTCTAGAATAGTTCAAGTTCTTCAGAAGAGGATTCGGGATCCTTCTCTCAATTGGGTTTATAACATTCATTTTTCTCAACCTATGAAATAAACTGGTGTAAGATATTTCAATAAGAGGAAAATTATCTTTTACCATGTTATCCCTTTTGAATTCTTCTCTAGGCTGAAAATTAGACTTAGGAGGGCCTCTTTGAACTTGCGGGGCCATTGGATGATTTTGGATTGCTGGTGCACGCCACTGCGGGTAAGAAGTAGCCCGAACATATGGTTGTGCATTGTAAATAGGATATTAGGGGGATGGAACAAAATATAATAGATTCTGTATGTACAGTTGACGCGCACCTCTCCAATTTTGTCGTGGACCTGTCACGACAGTTGCTACATCCTCTTTTCTTTTCTTTCCCCCGAAACTTCCTGCACCTCTTTGAATTGCCTGTGTTATTGCTTTTAAAGCGGCCTGGCTTATAATCTTTCCTGAATTGATTCTATTTTCTACCATCTCTCCAACTTTTATAACTTCGACAAATGTGCTTCCGATAGTAGAGAGCAAATAATGGAAATAATCAGGTTCTTGTGCTTGCAGAAAAATATTAATCATTTCAGATTCTTTTATCGATGGTCTGACTCTTAAAGCCTACTCTCTCTCTCCATCTGACGACATATTCTCGAAAACATTTGGTCATCTTTTTTCTCATGTTAGCAAGCATAGTGCGATCTGCCACTATCTCAATGTTATATTGAAATTGTTGAACGAAATCCCTAGCATGTCATCCCATACGTGCCAACGGGAAATGTCTTGGTCAATGAACCATTTAGAAGCTATCTCTATAAATCTTTCTCCAAAGTAAGCCATCAATAATTCTTTTTTCCTCCTGCTCCCCTTAATTGATTGCAAAACTCTTTCAAACGAGCTACAGGATCGCCGTGTCCTTCATATTTGTCAAACTTTGGTATTTTGAATCCTATTGGCAAATGGACATCAGGAAACATACACAAATCCTTGTATGAAACACTTTTTGGCCCACCTAATCCTTGCATGTTTCTCATACTATGCTCCAGGCTTCTAACTTTTCTAGCCATCTCCCATGTTCCTCATTCTTGGCAATCTTCTCAATCATAATAGGAGTACCGCATTGATGAATATGATAATATAGATTTTGAGATTTGAAAGTCATTTCAGGAGGATACAACATATCATGACTTGGTTTCCCCATATTCTTCGGTACTATCGGTTGAGTACCCACAGTAGCTGGTACTACAGAAGCAAAAAACAGGTTATTTACTACAGAAGGATTCGGTGGGTGCATGGTAGAAGTACCAGCAACTCCAGACATATTAGCAAATGGCCAAATCCTAGTGGGTAAAATGGATCACCAGTTTGAGCTGGGTCAGAATTTGGATCATTCAAAGTCGAAAGTCTAGGGATTGAAGAAGGCGGGGCTTGTCCATTCAACCAAGCTTGGTACATCTCTGCCATCTATTGTTTCAATGACTTTATTTTTTCCATTGATGCAACTTCCTGTGAAATCAACTGATTTTGCTCTTCTTCACTGTCAGACCTTATACCTTCTCTGCGGGTCATTTTTCTTTTACCCTTGTATCTGGTATTATACGGATGTGATGCTAGTTTAAACCACAAACCAACCACCAATTACTTTATCTTTCTATAACCAAGTAGCAAATAGGTGAGTGCCATATTTTTAACACATTATAATGTCAAGTTATATGTCATGCTTCTATATGCAATTTCCAATCTATTATGGAAGGCTTTGTGTTTCATCCCGGCTTTTCTAGGCATAATTTTTCAAAATTTATGATCGAACCCTTTGGAGGGTTGCCTACGTATCATGCCAGGACATAAATCAGATCTTGCGTAGTTTGGGAGGAATTTAACAAAATAATTGTTTTGTCTCTTTTCTTCTTTTTTTAATTGAAGAAAATAAATAAAGTAAGTGAAGTAAAACATATGTAATATTTATAGAAATAAACAGTCAACTTCATTACATTCTATAATATAAATACGACAAAATAACTGACCTAACTCCTAAAATAAAACCTACTAACTGACATCTGAAAACTAAAAGACATAATATCTAAACAAGAAGTTTTAATACTGAAAATGAAAAACTATGACAAAGAAAACAACTATCCATTCAAGGAGACTTCAGCTTAATATGTCCTCCCAAACTCAAATATAAGTCCTCCAATAAAGTAGTGAGACGCTGTGTGAAAGCCGGTACTTGTGCCAAAAAGCCCTCACGATCCAACTGCTGATAATCTAAACCCATTCTGGCAGTATCTTGTGCTACACGACGGACCTTCCCTCGAAGGGAACTGAAAGACTGATCCCATTCCTGGGCCTGTCGATCTGGAAAATCAACCATCTCTCTCGCATACTATTCACGAGCAGACGCAACCGCCAACTGTTCTCATAATATTCCTTTTTCATGGATCCACTAAGATCTCTCTCGATTAAAATCTTCTTGCATGTTCTTTTCAACTTCTTACAGTTGCAGTCGGCGAAATGCTACAAGTTCTGTAATGTGTGACCCTCTAGTGGTAGCTAGCTTGATTTGTCCCCGAAGTGCAACTTCAATATCTGCTGACTTAGCTCTCTCTTCAGAAAATTCCTTTTGTTGCTCTTTTATTTTTGCCCTGGCATGCTCTAATTCCTCTCTCAAATCTTGGTTGGCAGCATGATGTTCCCGCATGGCTCTCTCAATCCCTATCCTGATTGCAGCCTCCTGATCTATAGGTCCCTTAACCGTTCTTTTCGGTCTGATTAGTGGACTCAACTGTTCTTCAAACCATTCATGTTAGTCTGGATGTACTTCTCCTTTCTCACGCTCTATGACCATTATTTCAATCCCCATGACACGACAACCTTCCCAAATCTGCTGGGCTAATTCCTCTAGAAATGGAATCTTTGGTCTAACCTCAAATACAAACTCGATCATATTTTTTGTAATGGGAATTATTTGAGGTCTTCCTAGCTGATGTAAAACTCTTAATGGAACATACGGTTGAACACCTCTAATACCCATTAATAATAAGAATGGCTGAATGACAGAACTATGTATCACTTGCCTCCAATGGAACCAAGGGAGATTCCAAGTGATTTTATCTGCTGTCAGAGAACGAAAAAGCTTATCCCAATCTCTAACTCTTTCTGGGCATTTATATTTCTCTAACCTCTCATTGTAATCTTTGATGCGATTGAATCTTTCAGGATTAAATCTTGCCATTGTAGGACGTCGGTAGAGATGCTCCACAATCCACATCTGTAACAAGATATTACATCCCTCGAAAAACTCTTTCCTTTTTGACAAACAGTTAAAGCACGGTAGATATCTGCCAGGATCATTGGTACCGTAGTGTAATCTTTCTTAATCAGTATCTTTACCACTCCTGCTAAACGAATATTAATTTTTTGTTCTCTCTTTGGGAAGACCATAGTGCCTAAAAAGGCTACCATGAATGCAAATCATCTGTGAACCTTCCAAGCCTCAAAATTCCCCTTATTATAGAGCTGTTTACCATACTTTTTGAACCCTTCTTGCCTTCCGTATCTATCGTACAAAAACTGCAAGGAAACCCAACCTTTTTCCATCGATTCTTCTTTTGAGTTTCGTATGTTCATGAGTTTACAGAATTTGTTTATCGAAATGAGTCTCAGGGCAATAAGTTTCTTTCGATACATATCCTCATATCCAATATAGGCCGCTATCTCCTCTACAGTAGGAGTCAACTCAAAATCCGAAAAATGAAATACATTGTTCTTCGGGTTCCAGAAGGTTAGTAACACATCAATCACCTCCCTATTAGGCTTGATTGTCATAATACTCGTCAAAAAACCCAAATACTTATGTATCTCGTAATTATCGAATGTATCCATTTCGTTCCACCACAACCAAAGCGCAAAGAGATACAATCCATAACCTGAAATGGTACACTCCCATCTCTCTTTCTTTTTGGACGTTTTTCATGAACAGGGGGAGACATTTTATACCTATTGACAAGCACATAAAATTAATAAATGTCTAGATTTAGGCTGAACTTAATTCATTAATTTTTAAAAGAATTTTTAATTTGTCTTATGAGAACTAGTGCGACTCTTAAATTGAGACTTAAATGTAAAGATAATTTTATCAAAAATCAAAGCGAGAGAAACAAGACTGATAATATTTTTAAGAAAAACACTTATTTAAATTGACTTTATCAAAACTTTGCAATAACAGACTTCTAGACAATTTTACCTATATGTTTGAAGACAATACTCTCTAAGTACATTTAAAAGAACAAAAATAAAATAAAAGGACTAAGAAATAAAGAAAAATAGAATGATCGTTTTATGTATGACATTGTATAAAAATTTCAGTCTCACGATCCCTAAAGGTTCAGGACTGTTAAAATATATGTTTACATATTTTATTACTTTATAAAAATTCAGCTCACAACCCCTAAAGGTTCAGGCTATTATGATTTTTATGTTAAAATTAATTTTGAAAAATAAAAAGTAAAAGTAAAATAATATTCATGAAAATAATCATTTTTTCCTTCTTCTTATTATTTTTTCAAAAATATCCTTCAATAAATTTGTGAACAAATATATTATTTTATTTTTTTCAAAACCAAGGTCGTATCCCGGATAGGACTTCCTACGTATCCCACTAAAAAGTGAAAATCAGGCCCTCGTAGTTCATGAAGATTGTAAAAACTATGTTTCTGTATATTTAAAAATTTTCTTTCTTTTAAAAATAAAAATTTTCTTTCAAAAATGATTAACTAAATTTGAGGATAAATTAATCTCTCGCATTTTAAAATTGCCTAAAGCCGGTAAACAAATAAATAGTCTTCCAAGTAAATGTCAAAGAGCGCGTAGGATACACATGTTGGTCTTTATAAATTAGGTTACCTGTCCTAGACAGACCTGGCCCCTGTGTCGAGTCCCGCTAAGTCAAATGCATATGATGCAAATAAAGCAGCACCTAATAGGGATAACCAGATTCTGAGTTTTCAGTTCTTCTAAGTTTTAAGCCTAATAGGGATAGGTGTCTAGACTGGCTTACCCGAGTGGACACTTGAGCCGGGAAGGGACAACTTGGTCTGTAGCAGGGCAACACCGCCTTCGTTGCCGATCCGAACCCCGCTTAACATGTGTGGCTATATCCTTCACCAGGTGCCTCGACACTCCAGCTATCTCATAAAAGAAGGTGGGATGCATATGCTGCATTCCGTTTATCTTATTTCAGAGACTCAGAGAGGGTACGCGAGAGAAGACAATATATAATACAATTCAAATAATATCAAAGCAGTAAATGAGCGACAAGTAGCACATAAGGCCAATAAACACATTATAAAATAATTAAAGCAAGTAAAGTCAATATCAAAAGCTCAAATTCTTATTTATTCCCCAGCGGAGTCGCTAGAGATGTCACACCCCCTTTTCGCTAGAAGGGATTGAGTAGAAGGGTTTTTCCAATTAAAGTGGCGATATTGAATAGGGATTATTTTAATTACAGAGTCGCCACTTGGAATTGAGTTTTGGTTCCAAGTCACCTTTTTGAATTCCTAATTAAAAGGAAATGACTCTTTATTATGGTCTGCAAAAATAGAAGATCGGGTAAGGAATTCTGTTGACCGAGGGGAAGGTGTGAGGCACCGCTCGAGTCTCGTGGTTCTACCACGATCGCTTTTATTGACTTATCTCGATTTAAATTATTTTAACAAATTATGTTAAGGCCTAAAATCGCTCATTTTAATATCTAAAATCTATCTATTTATTTTATATTAAACAAATCGGTGAAAGTTAATTTTAGAAAAATATTTGTCAAGGTGCATTATTGTATCCTTGAATTTTAAAGGTCTTAGAAAGATACGTACGCTGCATTCTTAATCGAGACAAATATATTAAACTTACTTAAAGTTTATCTAGCATTAAAAGCGTTAGTTTATCGCTTAAAAATTCATAATAATTTTTATTTTAAAAATTATTTGTTCTTTAACGATAGACTAAAGCCATTGATTAATTTAATAAATAAATAATTACAGAATTTTATTAATAACATTGAAATAAAATAATAGAATAATGAATAAACAAATTTACCCATATTATACTAAATTTAATATTATCTCTAAATTTATTATAGTTAATTTAAATACAAAAATAGAATCACAGATATGAGAGAATTTAAATACTAAATCATATTCAGTAGTTTGCTCATATATTTGTCAATTCATTAAAAAAAATGAGTTCAATTATCTCTAAAATCATTAATTAAAAAGGTAAATACTAAAGAAACATTTAATTGAAAAAAATAAAAAATTAATGGGCCCACGAGAAAGTCATCAAGTAACTAACTATTTGACATACTTTTAGAAATGGACTCTTATATATATCCAGAAGATTTGTTGATATTAACATCTTTATATTATTTAAAATAAAAAATTCCTTTGTACAGTAAAAAAAAAATGGGAAAGGGGAAATGTTGCTTTTTCAGTGAAAGTGGATATTTGTGTATATAGTGTGTGTTAGTCACTGTGATTTAACCAAAATGTGTTTATAAATATGGTCGGTGCGTGATGTGTTATCATGTAGGCAATGAATTCCTTTTCCTTTTCTTCTCTTTTTTTTTTTCTCTAATTCATCCAATTTTACTGATTTTTCTCTTTTCTACCATTTTTTACTTAGCAACATATCCATAATATTTATGAATCGTTGTTATATGTGTGCAGTATATATGTATTAATACGGTGTGATAAAGAGTGAAGTATTAGTGGAGGATCATATATTGTCTTGTCTACTATAACAGTGAGTAAAATATAATAAATTAACAGATTAGTATGTTTATTGTCATATACAGATAATAAAAAAATGATGCGGCATAATATCAGTTTCTTTTTGTCATTATAATATATATATATATTACAATATTATACACAAGATAAAGTCATTTCAATAAACTTATTCATCATCAATTCATGAAATCACCAAAAATAATCACGTTATGTTCAGTTTATGACAAAACTGATAAAATAAAATACAAGATTTAAAAGAAACCTGTAATGATAATAAAGCAAAAACTTTGAATATCGTTCTCGGAAACTCGAACGTGAACCAAACTTGACTTCCTTGATATTTACTCTCCTTTTGTTTTCTCTCTGGTATTTTCTCTCTGTATTTTTATCTGATCAATTTTTTTTTTGCTTTGCATCAAAGTAGAATAGTACGTAGTCTGTTCTAGGGTGAGAGAGTCCCTTAAGTAAGGGGTTTTTGGAGGGAACTAGTATTTTTTTTACTGAGGGGAGGTTTTTTTTTAACAGATAAGGGAGGAATCATTTGAAATTCAAATTAATTATATATATATATATATATATATATATATATATATATATATATAAATAGAAAATAATAGTAATAATAAAGATAATAATAATAAATGAATAAAAGTAAATAATAAAAAGATAAAATAATAATAATAATAATAAATCAATTAATTTTATATTTAATAAAACATAATAATAATTTATAAATAAACAAAAAATAAATATAATAAAATTAATATTAAAATTACTTTATTTATTAAAAATTTATAAAAGGAAAATATATATATATATATATATATTTTAATTTTTAATATTATTTTTAAAATTAGAATAAAAAAATATCTTGAAGTTAACTTTATTTAATTATTTTTTTATTTTTTAAACCAAAAATTTATTAAAAATAAAAATAAGAATCAAAATAATATATGATTAAAAAAATATAAATATAAAAATATTTAATATCAATAAACAAGTTAAAATTTAGGGAGGATAAAAAATCACGTGTCTACAATATCCTAGATGTTTGGCCATTTTTTTACCAAGTTGGACTTTGTTAGGTTATTTTCGTCTTCAGAAGAAAGACCGATGCCATTCTTCTGGGCAAATATCGGGTGTCAAATAATGTGGTATTCTTAAAAACTACATCATTTTCCTATAGCTCTCCCAATTCTATAAGTGAGGGAGATGAAGATGGGTGGTTAGTCTATCATGCTACTTGTATTGTCCAATCAAGTGATGTTATTCCTTTATCTCTTAGTTATTCTATTGAACATCGACAAACTACTGTGCCTTAAAAACCTGTTCTAACAAGACCATCAATTATTCAAGTTTATTTGAGGAGATGAGAGACCAACGATACATTATCAATATCAGTTCATTTGTCATCAAACCATACTCCACATGATCCTCTAGTTAATCTTGACTTTTCCATTGCTATCACAAAGGTATACAGACTTGCAAATCCACATATTTCAGTGCTAATTTTGTTTCTTATAATTGTTTATCTTCTACATCTAGATCTTTGATAGTTTTTATAAACTTTATTTTTGTACCTAAAATTTTGAATGAGGCTTTGCATTATTCTGGATGGTCAAATAGATGCTTGAGAAAATACATACATTAGAGAAAAATCACACATGAGATTTGTTGGATTTATTCAATGGGAAGAAACTAGTGAAATGTAAGTGGGTGTTTATAGTCAAAGTTAATTTAAATGGCTCTATGGAAATGCTTAAAGCCAGGTTTGTGGCTAAATAATATGCTTAGACTTATTTGATAGATTATTCAGATACCTTCTCTTCAGTTTCCATATTCACTTTGGTCTGACTCTGAGTTAATGATAGCCGGATCTGAGGTCTATCTTAGAGAAATAACTGGCATCCTAAAGTTGGTCAAACAAGTCATCAATTCTGGGAAGTGGCTACTTATTCTTGACTGTGACTTTGTTCAACTGGCGGTAATCAATACACATTCTAAGAGAACCTTCTTTCTTTCGCACGAAAAGGACTGGAGCTCCCCATGGGGAAACACTGGACCAGATGAATCCCTTATCTAAGAGGTCTTTCAACTATTCTTTCAACTCCCTAAGCTTAGCTGGAGCCATTCTGTAGGGTGGAATAAAGATAGGCTGGGTATTTGGAAGAAGGTCTATTCCGAAGTCAATTTCCCTTTTGGGGGAACTCCGAAAAAATCTTTAGGGAATACATCTGGAAATTTGCTTACTATTGAAACAAACTCGAGACTGGAGTATCAGAATTAGAGTTTTTGACTCGAACAAGATGGTAAACACACCCCTTCGATATCATTTTTATTACTCTAAGGTACGAAATAAGCTGATCCCTATGCGTTGAAGTACTACCTCTCATTCAAGGACTGGTTCATTTGAAAACTGAAAATGAACAACTCTATCTCTACAATCAACTGAAGCACATCATGAGTGGAGCCAATCCATGTCAATAATGACATTAAAATCAATCATCTCTAACTCCACAAGGTCTACTGAAGTGATTTTCTGATATACTATTACCTGGCAGTTTCTGTATACCCGCCTGGCTAGAATAGATTTACCCACCGGAGTAGACACTGAGAAAGACTCTACTAAAGTTTTGGGACTGACACCAAAATTAACAGCTATGTAAGGGGTTACAAAAAAAGTGAAGCTCCGGGATCTAACAAACCATAAACATATAAATAGAAGGCATGTAACGTACCCGTAACCATATCAGCAGAACTTTCCTGATTCTATCGGTATTGAAGTGCATACAGTCTGTTCAGGCGCTGACCACTGGTTGTGCTAGAAGCAATACCCTGTTGAGTTGGGCGACCGGATAGAACTGCGGGACGACTGGACTGACCCAACTGACCACTCTTTGGGAAATACCTGACTCTGTTGCCTGGATTTCCATACTCAAAGCACATATCACTGTCGAATCTATACACACCCTGATGATTTCTACTATATTACTGACAAAGAGGGTTAGTGTGACTACTGTTTACACTGCCCTAGGACTTAGAGCCTAGCGCTCTATCTCGATTATCATTTCTAAACTATGGCACTGGAGCACTAGCTGAAGATGGAGCTAGGGCTGAAGATTTTTGATGGAATTTAGGATGGTTACCACCCTCCGACCTCGATTGAGCAAATTTAAAGCTACCTGTTCTAGCCCTCTTATTCTCTCTTTCTTTCTTCGTAACTTTCTCTTCCTCAATCTGCTGAGCATGGACCATAATCCTAGACAAGTCCATCTCCTTAATCAACATTATGGTTCTACACTCTTTGACCACACAATCAGTTACACCAGAGACAAACTTACTCATCCTAGACCTGTTATCAGCCACCATCGAACGAGTATACCTAGCCAACTATGTAAACTTAAGCGAATACTCCCTCACACTCATGTTACCCTATTTCAAATTTATGAACTCATACACCTTAGATTTCCGTAACTCTATATGGAAGAACCCATCTAAAAAAGCTGTGGAAAACTCCTCTAACTCTACAGGCCTTGCATCTGTGCCTCTATTCCCCTTTCACTGCTTATACCAGGTGTGAGCTACATCTTGCAACTGGTAAGCAGCCAACTCTGCACTCTCACTAGGCGTGACACCCATAATATTAGTCATTTTCTAAGCCATGTGAAAAAACTCATACAGATCCTCATCAAACTTGAATCTCAAAAACAATGGAAGGTTCATTTGGGTAAATTCTCGAATCCTAGTTGCGATGGTATTAGCTACTAGATTGGCTAGGATAGCATCCTGATGATTGTTCTGATCTTCTTTTGAGTGAGCTAAAGTAGTGAAGGCAGCTCTGAACTCGGCGTGAGAAACATACTCATTCAGGGGATCTTCCTAACTAAGCAAAAGTGCGGGTTGATTCCCGTTTCTTCTTTTATTGTTCTTTCTGGGAGGCATTTTTTTGTAAAAGGAATAAAGAATAAATTAAAAAGAGAGCTTAACTAGATCTAATGCTATTTCGCACGATATGAATACTGAAAGAAAGAAAACTTTTCATAAAACGTCTTGTAACCTCCGGTCCATAAGTGTGGCGCGCTTCACACTTATGTATAAAACTCTACTCAACACGACTTTCAAAATCCCTAGGAAACTTTAAAACCTTAAGCTTTGATACCAAGTTTTATCATGACCCGAGGCTACCCCCTAGTCGCAACAACGGTGCTTACGATCCCTAAAAATCAAAAGCTAACCCATGAATTGGTACCTGCTGTGAGCATTGAATAATATGGTAATAAGATACACATGTGCGAGAATTGCTGAATAATGCCAAAGTTTTCAAGTACTGAAATTAATACAACAAAATTCTCAAGTCCGAGATATAAACAAACATACTAAAAATCTGACTGAAAAGATTAACAAATTAATTGACTGTCTAAAATGTCTGGAAGCCTCTAAAACTGATTGAAAAGAGTTGATGGGACAGGTTCTAACTAACTCCAATCGATAAACTGGAAGAAAGTACTAAAATACTGAAGTAAATTGAAATAAGCCACCATGTCCTCGATTGATGAGGACTCACCACGACTACTGCTGCTGATAGGCTGAACTATCTACGTGCGGTCAGGAGCCTGAGCATCTGAACCTATGATATTAAACATCATAGTGCAAGAAAAAAGTATGTGATCAGTACTTTAAATGTACTGGTATGACAAATGAGGTTAGGCTGATATGCATGGGTTCATGTGCATGAATAATAACTGAATAAATGAATAACATGAGGTAACTGAATAATAATGTATGAAAACTATGAAATCTGCGAATGCATGACCAAGCATATAATATAATTCCAAAATAATCTGTAACCTGAAATACTAAAATACTAATAATTGAATAACTGATAACTGTATGTTATGATCAAACAAATCTGAAACTGAATTCTATACTGAATACTGGACTGAGACTGTGGGAGGTATCATCTAACCAACATGCCCCGATCTGAGCTAATTGGGTCCAACCTGTGACCCTAGTTGGAAGGGTGTCAGTACCATACACGGGTATTAACAATGACTGTGTGGATCCACTAAAGTGAAGTCCCGAAGGACTAAAGAGTCACCCTCTACTGGCAGGTGCCCTGAAGAGATATGTGTCAACCCTCAACTGGCAGTTTAACATCTCAAACCTACACTGGCTACATGTTCTGGAATGCAGGGATTGCTACTAAGAGTCACACCCTCTACTGGCAGGTGAGCCCTCATCCCGGGGTTCGCTCGGTGCTAAATCCTACTCCCAATTAAACTGACTTAGATTATTAAACTGAACTAAGTTTAACTGATTATGATAACTGACTAAATGAATAATGCTCATACATATCTGAAATCATTCTGAAAGATACTAAAACTAAGTAAACAACTAAGTTTCAGGTATTCATAACCCCAACACTAAATAGAAGTGTCAATAAGGATATATATAGCTTTAAAAATCATAATAGGGATCACTGTTCAAAATTCATCTCTTAGGCATTTCTTCAAGCACACGAGGGTCATGAGTTAAAGCATGGGAATAGTTAAAACATTTGATAATAGCATAATTGCAATATTAAAATCATGGGTTAAGGATTTAACGTGCGAATAATCATCATTCAAATGTGTCAAGGGATAGTTGCAATGAAATCACATGGCAAACATGATTCGAAATCAAAGTTCATGTGAGCTTCATGGATATAATTCATAATAACATGTAAAAATCATAATTTAAAACTTAAAATGGATTCTTGGACTCCATGGGTGAAAAAGGCCCATGGATGAACATCAAAGATACCTTAAAGCCTTAATCTTAAAAGAGGATTTACTTTTCTTGAACGTTCTTGGATTGAGAAGCCCAATTTCTTCGTTTTATTAAAGGGAAGATGCTTGAACTTGATGAACTTGGGGAAGGGTTAGGGTTTAATTTAGAGAGAAATTGAGGAATTCGGGCATATAATGCCTAAACTGAGGTTAATCCCGTGTTTTTATGGATTGGGGCGATGGGAAAAGACAAAATTGCCCCTCTGGGATTTAAATTTGTAACTGGAATGCCGAATTGAACATCACTGCGACGCGATAAACCCCTCATCTCTATACCCACCGCGACGCATAGCAATCGCGGTGAGGTTCTGAAAACGAAATCCAAACGTGCCTCAATCCTTGTCCAAAAAATTTAAAACTTCCTCGAGACATGGTTCTTACACCCCTAAACATGAATTAACTCAAAAACTTATGTCTCGGGGTCAGAAAGTTTACTTTAAAAATCATCGAAGTTAAGAGGCCAAAAATAAAACTAAGTCCCCAACATTTAGCTAAATTTTCAGGTTCTAAGCCTTTTATGCATTCACTATGAGCTGAACTGAGCTAAGACTAATACGGGGTATTACATGGGAATTAGCCTAGTAACCACACCTTTCTTAACTTCCCTCATGGAAATGTATGAACCATCACAAATGATATCCCACAGCTCACCATCCTCAGCTATTATGAAGTCATGTACCATTGTTTTCCTCCAACCATAGTATTAACTATTCAATTTAGGTGGCCGAGTAGACTGACCTTTTTTCAAATTTGGTGGAACTGCTATTTCTAAGTTAGATCCTCTCTAGGTGTTAAACTTTAGAGAGAGCTTGCTTTGATACCAATTGATGAAATGTATAAGTCCACCAAGAACAAAGGGACCAGGTCCCTTAACCAACAAATACAAAAAAATGAATATAAAAGAAAAGACAATATAGGAAAGTAAAGTGCCCACAATATTCACATGAAAACCTCCTTGCTCAAGAGAGAAAAAATCACGACCTGTCTCACAAGATTTCCCAACACTCCACTAATCTCCGAGAAATAAGGTGATTATAGACTCCAATAATCACAATCATTAAACTCTTAATCATAACCTCTTGTAATAACTCTACTACAAGATGAATGTAGTAACCCTACTACACCTTAGTTGACTAACTTTAGTCACTAGTCCTAAGTAACTCTAACCAGGACAAAAGTACCACCCAAAGTGGAAAGAAAAACTTGACCAAAAACAAAGTGACTCAATCAATTAACTCTAAATAATACGTCTCTAACTAAGACTTAGACAAGCTATGAATCTACTATCCTTTATAGTTCAGCAGTAGATTTACAATATGAAAGCAAAATACAAAAGACTCTAGACACAACAAGACTAAGGAGCACTTGATCAGGTCCCTTGTTGAGATATGAGCAGGGTTCATCTGAGATGGTTTTTGCTTTGTGAGAAAAATCTTGATTTGCAAAAACTAGGTTTTGTTGTATGTGAGTAGTCCTTTTATAAGAGACAACAAAACCTAGAACTTTTGTTATTGATCGAGGTTGGATACCTCTACTACAGTGCCTACCAATTTTCTGCAGAAAGGTACAGCTTCCAACTGTACTCAGTTGTCATCTTCAAAGAGAAACTTTGTGTGGGACTAGGTCCTATAGATACTGACTTTAGCCGTCGGACAAATCCTTTGTGGAATAGTTTGTAGCTCATCAAAACTTCAAGAGTGTACAAAAAAGAATGAAAATGAAAAGGAAGCTAAAGGTGCTTCCTACCGATTCCAGTCGAGTCGTACGTGATTGTTATCCAATATCTTAAGAGAAAAAGTAGCTTGGTTCACTAATCCCCCATTTTACGTGGTGTATAAGGAAAAATTAAACTACAAAAGTATATTCTACTCATTTTTACTCTTTATTTCTGTCTAAGATTATATCCATAAATTTAAGAAAAAAGGAAAAGAATATAAAGAGTGGCTTTAAAAAAGAGACATGCGATGTCATTTCCTTGTCTTATTTGGTGTTTAAATTCCAATAATAAATGTTAGAACAACCACCTTTAGTAGCCCACAAGCTCCAAATCAACCACGAATTGATGGAAGAAATGTAGCATTTACCCTGAATTGGTGGGTGACAATGTGAAGAGATAATAGTAAGGGACACACTAATAAGTCTTTTGGGGTCTACTAAAATGGCATCTAAAATTTGGTGGTTGTCACGTCACGTTTAGAAGATCTTCAAGTGACTGACTGACATGATTCCAATTTCAGACTTTTCTTTGTGACCAATATTGCACAATAGTACAGATTTAGTATACCCATGTCCTTGGATATCACTAGACGACCATTTCATAACTCCGAAGAAGATTTGGAGATTTTCTCCATCATGGTCATAAAAATAGTTCTTGGTATCTCTCGCACCAGCATAGGTATCGGGTGAATCTCATAGTTCTTAACTATTTCATTGATCATTAAGTTATATTTTTGAATGCATACATCTATAATTACTAAATTATTTCATACAAATACAAAATGATGATTGAAAACAAACTTGAATTTGTGAAAAGAATTTACTAATTTTGTACCCCTTGTTGACACCGCCCGATCATGCTTACTACTAGTAGTCTCCAATGCAACACTCTGTTACCTTACTAACTACTAGTCTACAATGTGACCGGTAAGTAAGCTACTTAATTTTACTGTCTTTTAGGGTGTGTTCGGTATGTAGGAAAATATTATAATTTTTAGAATATAGTTTTTAATTTTCTTATGTTCGATTGGTCAAAATTTTTTGAAAGCATTTTCTCTAGAAAAATAAGTTCCTTAAAATGAGAAACATGACTTCCCTAGTAGAGTTGGTAATACAAGTTCCACAATTGACATTTCGTATTGATTTGTATCGTCCCACCCGGCCTTCAACACACCGCATCTTTACCCCCACCCCGTAGCCCCTTTCTTCACCATACTCCACACCCTTATTTTAACCCTCACCTCTTTAAGTATTTGTCCAGATTATATAAAAATGCTTTTAGAATAATGTTTTTTTTTTTAACCTATATACCAAACACAAGAAAATAAATAAAGATCAACTTATTTTTTAAAAAACATTTCCCAAGAAAAAAATGTTCCACAAAAATATCTTCCTTTCTATCGTACACACCGTTGCTTGGAAGCATACTCCGAATGCTTTTGCTTAGGTAAAATAAGTTCACATACAAACGCGTAAGGCATTAAATATGCCACATATGTTTCCTCGTTGAAAATATATAACGGTGAACAAGTTATCCCCTTTTGGTCATAAAGAAATATTTTAAGAGTATTTCAAGTCGAGTAACAATTTTCACTAACAATGTTTCAACTTTTTATTTTCAATTGAAACTATATACCTAAACACAATCTCAAACTTCAAATTTGAAATATGTTTTCACCTAAACACGTTAAAGGAATGTAACTTCTAAGTGAATATGGCCAAAAATAATGCAAAAAATCTAGAAATATAATATATGAACTGAAGGAAAATAATTGGAATGGTTGACAGCTATATTTTACCAATAAAATATAATAGATCACATCTTACTAACCTGCCTTCACATCTTTACCGACGTGCTTTTTCTATCCAAAAATTCTCTCAAAGAAAAAAGCAATTTCCAAAAAGCATCTCCATGATCTTAAATCTAATTCCTTTTTATCATAAAAGTAAGATGCAAATAGCAATAATCATGTAGTTGATTAGATACTAAACCTTTTTAATGTCACAACATGAAACCATATTATTGTTTTCTTTTTGTCGATTACTAAGCATTGATTTCAAATTATCATTTTTTCCATTATCAGGTAAAAGATGAAGAGAAAGAACAAAAATTAGGGTTAAACACAAATAAATATTTAAATTTTTAAGTTTTTTAACTTCTTAAAATTTAATAACAGTTGAATTTTGTATATTAATTTAAAATCTTGTTTAACAATTTTAATTTTAAATTAGGATAGATTTTCTAAATTTATGTCCTAAAATTAAAACTCTTCCAACACTTAAAGCATATATACATAGACTGATAGAACTTATGTCTCACCATACTTGGCCCCCACAAATTCCCTTGGTGCATTTTAGTACATTTTGTGCGTCCAAGCTCGCTCTATAAATATTTTTTAAAATTCTAATTTGAATCATAGCCGGTTACATATTAAATAAAATTATATACAAATAAATTTGATTTGTTTGAACTCTTCCATAATATGTTTGGTTCGCAGCTAAGCTTACCGTCCAACACCCTGAGGCCTAAAGCTAAAAAAAAAACAAGAAAATGTGTTCTGAGCTTGTCCCATATGATAGACCTGGGATCAAATCAATTTTTCGTCCGTCGCTAGTTATGAGCTCATCGTATGAGATTTGTTTAGTGTGATTTACATTTTTTGTATGATCTGTGAGCTACTATATGTTACCACAAAGTGCTCATCAAAGGCAAAAATTATGAATTTCCACAAGAATTTCAAATAAAAAAAGAAAAAGGAGCCTGCACATTATATTTATATATATTCCATATTCCATGTAAATCCGTCCCCTATCAATCGGTTAAATTTTGTGAATTTTTTGTTTTTTTTTAGAATGTTAGTATATTTATATTTTCTATCAAAATTGAAAAGTATTTATTAATTTCGAAATTCTCACCAAACAGAAAGCCCCTCCCTCTTTTTCTTCTCGCGTAGTGCAGATGTATTAGAGAATTAAAAGCCACGTCCTTCATTAGAAAATTCAAGTTCAAAAACCATCAGAGGTACAAAAAACACAAATAAATGGCAGATTCAAAATTCTAGAAAGATCATATTTCAACCTTAGATCCTTTAATTTGTCTTCAAATCTACTCCCTCAATTTTGTTTTAGTTGGCCCTCTTTTTAAAATAATTATTTCAATTTAGTTGTTCCTTTTGATGAAATCAAAAGTATTTTATTATATTCTTTTAATATTACCCTCAACATTAAATGACTAAATAAAATATATTTACTCAAATTTATATTTTCAAAGCATAATTAATAAGATTAATTTAGTAAAATAAATCCCTAATAAATACTTTCTTAAAAAAAGTGTCAAGTTAAAAGGGTAACTATTGTGAAACGGAGGGAGTAGATTCTCCTAAATTTTGTTCATTTTGTTGCAATGGTACACGTGTGACATATATAACAGCCTCACCTCACCTAAAAAAACCTTTGGAAATCACAACCTTTTTTTTTCCACCTAAATCACAATTTTCTTCAACTGGGTTGTCTTGGTTTCAGCTCAATAATTTTGAGGGGTGGTTTGGCAGAGTGTATTAAAAAAATTAATGCATGTATTAGTTAATAAGTATTAGTAATACTTTATTTAGTATCATATTTTTACTATGCATAAATAATACTTATACTAGTTGTCATATCTCTTTTTCAGCCCGGAGGGATCGAAGTTGAAGGGTTTTTTCAATTAAAGTGATGGTTTTAAATAGGGATTAATTTATTTACAGAGTCGCCACTTTGAATTGAGTTATGGTGTTCCAAGTCACCTTTTTGAATCTCTAATCAAAAGAAAATAACTTTTTATTATGGTCTGCAGAAACAGAAGACCGGTTAAGGAATTCTGTTGATCGAGGGGAAGGTGTGAGGCACCCCTCAAGTCCCGTGGTTCTAGCACGGTCGCTTTAATGATTTATCTTGCCTTAAATAAGCTATGTTAAGGCCTAAAATCGCCCATTTTTAATTATACCACAAACTTGTCTATTATTTTATATTAAATAAATTGATGAAAGTTAATATTTATCAAAGTGCATTATTGCATCCTTGAGTTTTAAAATGTCTCAAAAGATACGTATGCCGTATTCTTAACTGAGACGAATATTTAAAAAATGCGTCTAAAATTTATCTAATATTAAAGGCCTTGATTCGCCATAAAAAAAATTCGTAACGATTTAATCTTTTCAAAATACTAATTAACTTTAATAAAGAATTTAAGCAAAATTTCATTTAGGGTGATTAATTAATTAAACAAAATAATTCTCAAAATTTATTAATTTGTAATAAAATAAAATAATATAATATAATAACAATAATAATAATAATAAATAACATTACAAATACAAAACAAACCATCTTATTTTTAATTTTATTTAAAATCCTTGATTTCTATTTTTATTTAAATTAAATTAGATATAAATTGTTCATTATTAAACAAATCAAAAATAAGTTTTAAGAGAATATGAAATAGTGACAAATATACGTAGTTATATACACAAAGCGATAACATGTTTTCTGGTGTAGTTGACCGAAACAATGGCAAAGAAAGGGAAAAAGGAGAAGGGCAGCATCGGCTGGTCGGGAAGGTGTTGTATCGTCTGACTCCGGCATCAGAGCGGCGACGTGTATGGTGGGTAGCGCCGATTTGATTAGTGTCGGCATTGGCGGCAATTTTTGGAGGTTTTTCGGTGACGAAATGAGTAAGAGAAGGGTCAACGGTGCGGGACTGGTTGGTTCTCCACTGTGGCGGTTCCGACCAAATTTGACTCCAGCGAAAGGGAGGGGGTCGATGGGATCTGGGAGAGGGGCATGGGTAGGTCAGCGCCGGCTATTTTCGGTGTTCAGTCGCCAGTTTTCATGGATTTTTCTGACGGAGAAAGGCAGCAATGGCAGATCTGGGAGGGGAGTGCGCGGGGCCGACAAAGTTTTTTTTCTTTTTTACGGTGAGTTGATTCACCAGAACTGACCATAAGGGTCGGATTTTGACAAAAATAAAATAGATTCAGGCAATGGTGAATTTTTCGATGGATTTCCGGCGACAAAATTCACTGAAAAATTCAAAGAAAAATTGACGATTTTCCTTTTATCCTTCAAATTTAATTTTTCATCTCCCTCTCATTCTGTTTTCACTGATTTTTTCTCCGTGCTAAACTATTTTGTCTTTGTTGATTTTTTACCCCAAATCCATTTTTATATGCATGTATTTTATTTTCATGTGGTGTCAAAAACACAAATATACGAATACACAGTAGTTTACTGGCATAACAAGTACACCAAAATTTTACGTAATTGATAATTTCATATGCTAAATAAGGCAACGAAATCACTTAAGCATTTTTCATTCATTTTTTTTTCTTACAAGAACATCCATAAACAAAGTTACATAATTAAATAAGAAACAAGACCCTATTGATATATTAAAACAATTCGAACGACGTAATCGAAAATTTTGACAAGAATTCCAACTTCAACTTTTTTTTTCTCTCTTTCCCTGATGTTTTTCTTTGGATGATTTCAAATATTTCATTCACTCTTTTTTTTACTCTGACTGTTTTTTCTTTTCTCAGTATCTGATTGTCCTCAGTAGGAATAGTACATAGTTTGGGTGGGAAAGTCCTTAAAAAGATGGACTTTTTGGGGGAACAATTTTTTTTTAAAAAAAGGGGGAACAGTTGTTTAAATCAGAAAAGGGGGAGGGGGGGGGGGGGAATATTTCAAATTCAATTTTTTTATTATTATTTTGTTTTATGTAGAAAATAATAGTAATAATAAATAAAGATAATAATAATAATAATAGTAAATAAATGAAATAATAACACATTAATAATAATATATCAATTTTATATTTAATAAAACATAATAACAATTTATAAATAGACAAATATAAATATGATGAAATAGTATTTAAACTACTAATTTATTTATTAAAAATTTATAAAAGGAAAATATTTTTTAATTTTTAATATTTTTTAAAATTAGAAAATAAAATAAAGAAAAAATAAAAAATTAAAATAAATAAAATAATAATAATAAATATATATATATATATATATATATATATATATATATATATATATAAAAAAACTGTTTTTATTTTTTTTTTAACTAAAAATTTATTAAAAATAAAAATAACAATCAAAATAATATATGATTAAATATAAATATAAATATTTAATATAGATAAACGAGTTAAAAATTAAGGAGGATCAAAAATCACGTGTCTATATTTTTGCCCCTCTTTGTGTGGAATCTCGAAGAGTTTTCATACAAAGAAGTAGACAAGATATGATTTTTTACCCTCCAATTATTTGAAAGAGAAAAATAAAATATGATTGAGTCCTGTTTTTGGACATCCTACCTATCCCGGGTTATAAAGGAATCAGGTCACGAGTAGTTCAAAAGTAATTTGGTGAGAGAAAAAGTTAAAATCTAGTGAGATTCCGTCGAGTTTCCGATTGACGACTTCTGATTTTTCATTTAACTGACTAACAAAAATAAATAAAAAAAATGAAATAAAAATTGCAATCTCTAGAATCTTAATTCAAATCTTCATGACTTGAACTTGAAAATTTACCATATTCTTCAGGCGGGCTCCTAACTTGTTATTTCTTTCATCTTGTTCTTCAGGCGGGCTCCTGGTCTTACAATTTCTTCACCCTATTCTTCAGGTGGGATGGGCCCCTGGAGTTACAATTTCTTCTCCCTGTTCTTCAGGCGAGCTCCTGGGCTTCCTTTTTCTTCACCCTGTTCTTCAGGCGGGCTCCTGGACTTCTTTTTTCTTTACCCTATTCTTCAGGCGAGCTCCTAGACTTACAACTTCTTCACACTGTTCTTTAGACGGGCTCTTGGACTTTCTTTTTCTTCACCCTATTCTTCAGGCAGGCTCCTGAACTTACTATTTCTTCATCCTGTTCTTCAAGTAGGCTCCTGAACTTATAATTTCTTCACCCTATTTTTCAGGCGGGCTCCAGGACTCAAAGCAAATAGTGAAACAGAAAAATAACATCTCATTCTTCATGAGGGTCCTGGATATAAAATAAATTCCCATTCTTCAGGAGAGTCCTGAGCAAAAAGTAAATTCTCATTCTTCAGGAGGGTCCTAAGCATAAAATAAATTCTCATTCTTCAGGATGGTCCTGTCCCATTTTTCAGGAGGGTCCTGAGCATAAAATAAATTCTCATTCTTCAGGAGGGTCCTGTCCCATTCTTCAGGAGGGTCCTGTTCCATTCTTCAGGAGGGTCCTGTTCCATTCTTCAGGAGGGTCATGTCCCATTCTTCAGGAGGGTCCTGAGCATAAAATAAATTCTCATTCTTCAAGAGGGTCCTTAGCATAAAGTAAATTTCCATTCTTTAGGAGGGTCCTGTCCCATTCTTCAAGAGGGTCCTAAGCATAAAAATAAATTCTATTGAACATAAAATGAATTCCCATTCTTCAGGAGGGTCCTGAGCATAAAATAAATTCCCATTCTTCAGGAGGGTCCTGTCCCATTCTTCAGAAAGGTCCTGAACAAAAAATAAATTCCCATACAACACACATAAAATTCTTGCCCCAGTTTGTACTGAAAAAATTTATGTGTCACTGGATCTTAATATATCTTGGAAAGAATAAAGTTTACCATGACCGAGATCCAGCATCGGATGTTGTAACCATTCTTCTTGCATTGAGAGAAGTGTGAAATTCCATCCTTTATTTGAAAATAATTATTTCATCTCCATTCCAAACAAAGAAAAATTGTGAGGTTTTTAAAATATGTGGTGGTTGGTTTGTGGCATTTGACTTTTGAAGTGGCCGCTCTAGCACTTGCCATGCTCAACTCTTTTCCAATCCATGATAATATTCATTGAATTGTCATACTTCTGACTCATAATTCTGACTACTGAGATCCTCAACTCAAATCATATTTCTGTTGTATGATGCTTCTGAGTTTAGCTTCCAATACATCCCTTAGATTTTCACGAGTTTAAAATGGTCAAATCACAATTATCTAGAGTACCTTACTTTTACTTTGAAACATTATCTCTATGCATCGACCCTTTGTCTTGCGTTGTACCCTTAAAGGAGTTGGTAGCGAGTTTGGAGTCCTTTCTCACTCTACTTGACGTGAATTTGACTCAAAAGACAACAAAATTTTTTCGTTTGATGACAAGGACACAAAAAATAGAAAATTAAAATAAAACAAAAAAAAAAGACAATAGGCATCTCTTTTTCAAAACAAAGAGAAAACTTATCTGAATGTGGAAACCGATTCTGGTGATTATGACATGCATTTTGAATCAAACAACCTGATCTATCCACACCAATCATTACAACTTTTGTCCACTTATTGATCTTGAAATTAAGCCAATCTTGAACTTGTTCCTTCTTGATAACAACCTTTCGGCTAGTGGCACCTCAATGGATTTTTGCCAACGAGCCTATCTTCTTTTCATTTCTGTCTCAGCTCACAGTCGTCTTATGGTTTCCGAAAGGGTTTTCACCAATAATACTCTCTCATTTTCATTTTTTTCATTTTTTTAAAAATAAACACCCAAAATATGAAATATCATGCACTCATAACATATTTAGCCTTGACATTCTCAAAGATTGATCTGAAGGTCTTTCTTTGGTTGTAACTTGGCTTTTGGATAGGGTTAGAAAGAAAGGTCGGCATGAGACTCAAAAATTTATATAACATTGGGTAAAACATTCAACTTTTGGAATCGATTCTTTAAAAATAAAAAACTTTTGCCCCAGTTTTCTTTCATTCTGAGTAATTTGAATTTTCTTTTGGTTAGACCGAACTCCGGAGTAGGGATGCCTAAGTATCTTGTCATAGAAAGAATCAGGTCAAACGTAGTTCAGGAGACATCATTCTTTTGTTTGATTTTGAATTTTTGATTGATTTCTCTTTTTTTTTTCAACTTTAATTTGATTTCAAAAGAGGGGTACGAAGAAAAATAAAAGCTCAAAGGGGTAAGCAAAGTTTGATTTATTATTCGGATAGTAGAACAAAATGCCTTCATCATTTCAAATCTTTAAAATGTAAGTACAAAACATACATAACATAATTGTACATGAATATCATACATAATATATTTTAACTGCATCAGCATTGACCGGTATTTCTTCTATTTTTCCTTCTACATCAGTCAGATATAACGCTTTATTAGGTAACACTTCCTTCACCATGAATGGCCCATGCCAATTAGGAGAAAATTTGCCTTTGGCTTCAATCTGATGAGGTAGAATACGTCTTAGTACTAATTGACAAACTTTAAATTGTCAGTGACGCACCTTTTTGTTATATGCTCATGCCATTCTCTTCTGGTATAGTTGTCCATGACATACTGACGTCAATATTTTTTCATCAATCAAGCTTAATTGCTCCAAACGATTCTTGACCCATTGGTCTTAATCAATTTCAGCTTCCACAACTACTCGAAGAGATGGAATCTCAATCTCTGCAGGTATAACTACTTCAGTTTCATACACTAATAAGTAAGGAGTTGCACCAATTAAAGTCCGAACCATAGTATGATAACCCAACAAAGTAAAAGATAACTTTTCATTCCATTATCAAGAACCTTGCACCATCTTGCGAAGTATTTTCTTTAAGTTCTTGTTGGCAGCTTCTACAGCTCCATTTTCCTATGGGCTATAAGGAATAAAATTTCGATGCATAATCTTAAATTGTTGGAACACTTCTTGCATCAAATGACTATTGAGATTTACAGCATTATCGGTGATAATTATCTTCGAAATGCCAAACTGATAAATGATGTTGGAGTGAATAAAATCAACCACCGCTTTCTTGGTCACTGACTTGAAAGTCGTTGCTTCCGCCCACTTCGTGAAATAATCAATGGCTACCAAGATGAACCTATGTCCATTCGAGGCCTTCGGTTCAATTGGTCCAATTACGTCCATTCCCCAAGCCACAAAAGGCCACGGAGCAGTCATTGTATGCAACTCAGATAGAGAAGAATATGCATTTATGACATTTCCAAATGAAACTGATGAAATCTCGCTCCATGGTGAGCCAATAATAGCCTGCTCGGAGTATTGTATTTGCCAAAACATACCCACTCATGTGTGGTCCATAAATCCCAGAATGTATTTCAGTCATGATTTTTTAAGCTTCTTTAGCATCTATACACCTCAAAAGTCCCAAATCAGGAGTCCTCTTATACAAGTCCCAAATCATGTCATAAAATATTGTGGTCATTGACCTCATGTAAGTTGCCATAGTATTCTTTAGTCCAAAAGGCATGACTCGATAACAATATGTTCCTCATAGATAGAAAGATTTTTAACCTAAAATACCAAGTTTAAAGTTATGAATTACAATCCTAGAATAATTTAAATTACAGGAGTAAAAACAAACAAACTACTAAGATTGTAAGAAAAACAAACAAACTACCAAGACTCCTTTATAATAGGGAGAGGAGTGGCCTCCCAATTGTTAAGCTGGACACCAGGGCTGACAAACTGCACATCTGCATTGCTGGTACCTTCTCCAATTTCAACCATATCAGTTTCAATGAACATATTTTGAAAAAGGCCAATCAACTCTGTATTATCATCATTCATTAATTTTGCAGCAGGTAACTTAGAGGATCCAACAACACTGAATTTGATGAAAGACTCATGAAGTGGAGGTATCGACTTGGTAAGTGACCATGAATCTTTTTTATGCTTTTTAGCCTTCTTTATATCTTCAGCAGTAGGCTAGTATCCCAAACCAAAAGTACCAAAGTTTTCATAGAGGTTTACCGGATGAACTATGCCTTGCACAAACATCCCTAGACCTTTTCCTGGTTCGAAACCATACTTCAACATTTCATTCACTAACATAACAGATGCAAAAGACAATTGTGGTATGGTGATGAGATTTCCCCCGAGGATATGCTCAACAACCACTACCTCAAAAGCTTGAGAAATTAACACTTTATCCGCAGTATCTTCTTCGATGGAGGAAACGAAGTAGTCTTTATACATGGATAAATCTCCTTCACTATGAACAATTATTTCTTGCCTGTCATGTTCAAATTTGACCATTTAATGCAATGTTGATGCGACTGGTTTAGCCCTATGAATCCATGTCCTTCCCAATAACATATTATATAAAGTTTCAATGTTCAGCACTTAGAAATCCATAGAAAAATCCACAGGTCCAATCGTCAATATGAACTCTATTTCACCAATGGCATCAGTTTTTAATCCATCAAAACCTTTGATGCATACATTATTAGGTCGGATCCTTTCCATATTAATATTCAACTTTTGAAAAGTTGACATAGGATAAATATTAGCGTCTGACCTCCATCGATTAACACTCGAGTGATGATGGAATATTCATATTTCACAGAAATGTATAGACCTTTGTTATGCTCAGTACCTTCCATAGGCAATTCAACGTCTGAGAAAGTAATTTTATTTGCTTCAAGGATCCTTCCAATAACTTTTTCCAGCTAATTCACTCTAATCTCACTGGGAACACATGTTTCATAAGAATCTTCATTATAGCTTTGCGGTGTTCCTCTGAATGTATCAATAAAGAAAACAAAGAAATTTGTGTTGGTGTCTTCTTCAACTGTTCTACAACAAAATGTTCTGGCAATTTCATTTTCTTTAAGAATTCTTCAGTTTCTTCGTCAGTAACAGGTTTCTTGACTGTCATTCGTTCTTCACCGCCTTGTTTATTCTTTCTTAACTCTACTGGAGCATAACATTTTCCAGATCGAGTTAATCCCCCTATTTCATCTATATTTTCATTTAATTTTTTCCCCTTGTGCATCATCACAATGCGATCATAATTCTAAGAAACTGCCTTAGTATCAACCATAGGAAGCTGTGACACTGGTTTAATAACAATAGGAGCTATGAGAGCTCTTTTTATGATTAAAAGAGGCTTCTTGGATCTTCCGGGAATAATGAGTTTCGGCTTTATTTGACTTGATCTAATATTTTTTGAAATCTCTTTCCCCACCACCAAGGGAACATTTCATGATTCGGGTTTTATTATCACTACCTCCACTTCTGCAGGCTTTTCTTTTGTCAAATCCACAACATTTGCTGATTTTTTCGAATCAGTTTTAATTTTAATGATCGGCTTAAAGGAAATCGTAGCATCTTTACTGTTGAGTATCACTTCAAGCATGTTTATTTCATTATGATCTGGCAGCGGATTTTGATTGACATTTGGAGCATCTAAACTTTCTACCATGATCTGTTGGGTATTAATCAACTCTTGAATGGCTCTTTTTAGATACCAACATTTCTCAGTGTCGTGCCCTAGGGCATCAAAACAGTATTCACATCTTCTAGAATAGTCCAAGTTGTTCGAAGGAGGATTTGGGATCCTTCTCTCAATTGGGTTTAGAACATTCATTTTTCTCAGCCTATGAAATAAACTGGTGTTAGATATTCCAATAGGAGTGAAATTATCTTTTACCATGTTATCCCTTTTGAAGTCTGCTCTAGGCTAAAAATTAGACCTGGGAGGGCCTCTTTGAACTTGTGGGACCGATAGATGATTTTGAATGGCTGGTGCACGCCATTGTGGGTAAGAAGGAGCCCGAGCATATGGTTGTGCATTATAAATAGGATATTGAGGTGAAGGAACAAAACATAATGGATTTTGTGCATATAGTTGATGCGCACCCCTCCAATTTTATCGTGGACTTGGTACGACAGTTGCTACATCCTCTTTTCTTTTTTTTCCCCCAAAACTTCCTATAACACTTTGAATTGCCTGTGTTGTTGCTTTCAAAGCGGCCTGACTGATTATTTTTCCTGATTTTATTCCATTTTCTACCATCTCTCAAACTTGGATAACTTCGGCAAATGTGCTTTCGATAGTAGAGAGCAAATGATGGAAATAATCAGGCTCTTGTGCTTGCAGAAAAATACCAATCATTTTAGATTCTTTTATCGATAGTCTGACTCTTGAAGCCTACTCTCTCCATCTTATGGCATATTCTCGAAAACTTTCGGTCATTTTTTTTCTTATGTTGGCAAGCATAGTGCGATCTGGCACTATCTCAATGTTATATTGAAATTATTGAACGAAATCCCGAGCTATGTCATCCCATACGTGCCAATGGGAAATGTCTTGATCAATGAACCATTCAGAAGCTATCCCTGTAAGGCTTTCTCCAAAGTAATCCATCAATAATTCTTTTTTTCCTCCTGCTCTTCTTAATTGATTGCAAAACTTTTTCAAATGAGCTACAAGATCGTCGTGTCCTTTATATTTGTCAAACTTTGGCATTTTGAACCCTATCGGCAAATAGACATCAGGAAACATACACAAATCCTTATATGAAATACTTTTGGCCCACCTAATCCTTGCATATTTATTATACTCTGCTCCAAGTTTCTAACTTTTCTAGCCATCTCCTCACGTTCCTCATTCTTAGCAATTTTCTCAATCACGATAGGAGTATCGTGTTGATGAACATGATAAGGTGGATTTTGGAATTTGAAAGTCACTTCAGGAGGATATAACATATCATGACTTGGTTTTCCCATATTCTTCGGCACTGTCGTTGAGTACCCGCAATAGCTGGTACTACAGAAGTAAAAAATGGGTTATTTATGACAGACGAATTCGGTAGGTGCATGGTAGAAGTACCAGCAACTCCAGACATATTAGCAAATGGGCCAAATCCTGGTGGGTAAAATGGATCACTAGTTCGAGCTGGGTCAGAATTTGGATCATTCTAAGTCGAAAGTCCAGGGATTGAAGAAGGCGGCGCTTGTCCATTTAACCAAGCTTGGTACATCTCTACCATCTGTTGTTTTAATGACTTTATTTCTTCCATTGATGCTACTTCCTGCAAAATCAACTGATTTTGCTCTTCTTCACTGTCTAACCCTATACCTTCTCTGCGGGTCATTTTTCTTTTACCCTTGTATTTGGTATTATACGGATGTGATGCCAGTTTAAACCACAAACCAACTACCAATTACTTTATCTTTCTGTAACCAAGTAGCAAACGAGTGAGTGTTATATTTTTAATACATTATAATGCCAAGTTATATGTCATGCTTCTATATGTATTTTCCAACCTATCATGGAAGACTTTGTGTTTCATCTCGGCTTTTCTAGGCATATATTTTTTTTTCAAAAGTTATGATTAAACCCTTTGGAGGGTTGCCTACGTATTATGTCAGGACATGAATCAGATTTTACGTAGTTCGAGAAAAATTAACAAAATGATTGTTTTGTCTCTTTTTATTATTATTTTTATTAAAGAAAATAAATAAAGTAAGTAAAGTAAAACATATGTAATATATATAGAAATAAATAGTCATCCTCATTACATTCCCTAATATAAATACGACAACATAACCGACCCAAATCCTAAGATAAGACCTACCAATTGACATCTGACAAAGAAACTAAAAGACATGACATCTAAACAAGAAGTTTTAAAACTGAAAATAAAAAATTATAATAAACAAAACAACTATCCATTCAAGGAGACTTCGGCTTGATATGTCCTCCCAAACTCAAGTATATGTCCTCCAATGAGGTAGTGAGACGCTGTGCGAAAGCTGATACTTGTGCCAAAAAGTCCTCACAATCCAACTGCTGATAATCCAAACACATTCTGGCAGTATCCTGTGCTACACGGCGGACCTTCCCTCGAAGGGAACTGAAGGATTTCTGGGCCTGTCGATCTTGAAAATCAACCATCTCTCTTGCACGCTGTTCACGAGCAGAAGCAACCTCCAATTGTTCTCTCAATATTCCTCTTTCACGGATCCACTGAGATCTCTCTAGATCAAATTCTTCTTGCGTGTTCTGTTCAACTTCCTGTAACTGTTATCGGCGATATGCGGCAAGTTCTACAACGTGTGAGCCTTTAGTGGTAGCTAGCTTGATCTGTCCCTAAAGTTCAACTTCAATATCTACTGACTTAGCTCTCTCTTCAGAAAATTCTTTTTGTTGTTCTTATATTTTTGCCCTGGCATGCTCTAATTCCTCTCTCAAAGTTTGGTTGGCAGCATGATGTTCCCGCATGGCTCTCTCGATCCCTATCCTGATTGCAGCCTCCTGATCTATAGGTCCCTTAATCGTTCTTTTCGGTCTGATTGGCAGACTCAACTGTTCTTCAAACCATTCATGGTAGTCTGGATGTACTTCTCCTTTCTCACACTCTATGATTATTGTTTCAATCCCCATGACACGGCAACCTTCCCAAATCTGCTGGGCCAATCCTCCGGAAGTGGAATCTCTGGTTTAACCTCAAATACAAACTCAGTCATCTTTTCTGTCATGGGAATTATTTGACGCCTTCCTAGTTGACGTAAAACTCTCAATGGAATATACGGTTGAACACCCCTAATACCCATTAATAATAAGAACGGTTGAATGATAGAACTATGTATGACTTGCCTCCAAGGGAACCAAGGGAGATTCCAAGTGATTTTATCTGCTGTCGGAGAACGAAAAAGCTTATCCCAATCTCTAACTCCTTCTGGGCATTTATTTTTCTCTAACCTCTCTTCGTAATCTTTGATGCGATTGAATCTTTCAGGATTAAATCTTGCCATTGTAGGACGTCGGCAGAGATGCTCCACAATCCACATCTGTAACAAGATATTACATCCCTCAAAAAAACTCTTTCCTTTCTAACAAACAGTTAAAGCACGGTAGATATCTACCAGGATCATTGGTACCATAGTGTAATCTTTCTTAATCAGTATCTTTACCACTCCTGCTAAACGAATGTTAATTTTTTGTTCTCTCCTTGGGAAGACCACAGTGCCTAAAAAGGATACCATGAATGCAAATCGTCTGTGAACCTTCCAAGCCTTAAAATTTCCCTTAGTATAGAGCTGCTTACCGTACTTTTTGAACCCTTCTTGCCTTCCGTATCTATCGTACAAAAACTGTAAGGAAACCCAACCTTTTTCCATCGATTCTTTTTTTGAGTTCTGTATGTTCATGAGTTTGTAGAATTTATTTATCGAAATGAGTCTCGGGGTGATAAGTTTCTTCCGATGCATATCCCCATATCCAACATAGGCCGCTATCTCCTCTACAGTAGGAGTCAACTCAAAATCCGAAAAAATGAAATACATGGTTCTTCGGGTCCCAGAAGGTTAGTAACACATCAATCACCACCCTATTAGGATTGGTTGTCATAATACTCGTCAAAAAACCCAAATACTTATGTATCTCGTCATAATCAAATGTATCCATTTCGTTCCACCACAACCAAAGCTGCAAGGGATACAATCCATAACCTGAAGCGGTACACTCCCATCTCTCTTTCTTTTTAGACTCTTTCCACGAACAGGGGGAGACATTTTATACCTATTGACAAGGATATGAAATTAATAAATGTCTAGACTTAAGCTGAACTTAAATCATTAATTTTTAAAAGAATTTTTAACTTGACTCGTAAAACCTATTACGACCATTACTTAGTTGAAAATAACAATTTTGTCAAAATCAAAGTGACAGAAATATGACTGATAATATTTTTAGGAAAAATACTTATTCAAATTGACTCTATTAAAAATTTTACAATAACAGACCTCTGGACAACTTTAACTATATATTTGGCGACAATACCCCTAAATACACTTAAGAAAAAAATAAAATAAAATGATTTAGTTTTTTAAAAAAATAGAATGATTGTTTTATGTATGAAGTTGTATAAAATTTTTAGTCTCACGGCTCCTAAAGGTTCAGGAGTGTTAAAACATATGTTTACATATTTTATTTCTTTACAAAAATTCAGCTCACGACCCCTAAAGGTTCAGGCTATTATGATTTTTATGTTAAGATTAATTTTGAAAAAAAAAAATAAAAGGAAAGTAAAATAAAGTAATAATATTCATGAAAATAATCATTTTTCTTCTTATTATTATTTTTCAAAAATATCATTCAATAAATTTGTGAATAAATATATTATTATTATTATTTTTCAAATAAATGATCGTATCTTGGGTAGAACTTCCTACGTATCTCACTAAAAAGTAAGAATCAGACCCTCGTAGTTCATGAAGATTATAAAAACTAGGTTATTAAAAATTTTCTTTTCTTTAAAAAAAAAAAAAAAGTTTTTCTTTGAAAATGATTCACTAAATGTGAGGATAATTTAATCTCTCGCTTTTTAAAGTTGCCTAAAGCTGATCAACAATCAGATAGCCTTCCAAACAAATGTCAAAAAGCACGTAGGATGCACAAGTTGGTCTTTATAAAATAGGTCACCTGTCCTAGACAGATCCGGCCCCTGTGCCGAGTCCTGCTAAGTCAAATGCATATGATGCAAATAAAGCGACACCTAATAGGGATATACAAATTCTGAGTTTTCAGTTCTTCTAAGTTTAAGCCTAATAGGGATAGGTATCTAGACTGACTTACCCGAGTGGACACTCGAGCCAGGGAGAGACAACTTGGTCGGTAGCAGGGTAATACCGCCTTCGTTATCGATCTGAACCTCACCTAACATGTGTGACTATATCCTTCACCAGGTGTCTTGATACTCCAGGTATCTCAAAAAGAAAGTAGGATGCATGTGCTGCATTCCTTCTATCCTATTTCAGAGACTCAGAGGGTACGCAAGAGAAGACAGTATATAACACAATTCAATCAATATCAAAGTGGTAAATAAGCGACAAGTAGCACATAAGGTCAACAAGCACAATATAATCAATAATTAAAGCAAGTATAAGTCAATATAAAAAGCTCGAATTCTTATTAGTCCCCAGCAGAGTCGCCAGAGATGTCACACCCCTTTTTTTCGTTCGGAGGGATGAAAGTCGAAGGATTTTTCCAATTAAAATGACGGTTTTGAATAAGAATTAATTTATTTACAGAGTCGCCACTTGGAATTGAGTTATGGTGTTCCAAGTCACCTTTTTAAATCCCTAATCAAAAGGAAATGACTCTTTATTATGGTCTGCGGAAACAGAAGACCGAGTAAGGAATTCTGTTGACCGAGAGAAAGGTGTGAGGCACCCCTCAAGTACCGTGGTTCTAGCACGGTCTCTTTAATGATTTATCTTGCCTTAAATAAGCTATGTTAAGGCCTAAAATCGTCCATTTTTAATTATACCGCAAACTCGTCTATTATCTTATATTAAATAAATTGATGAAAATTAATATTTATCAAAGTGCATTATTGCATCCTTGAGTTTTAAAATGTCTCAAAAGATACGTATACCGTATTCTTACCTGAGACGAATATTTAAAAAATGCATCTAAAATTTATCTAATATTAAAGGCCTTGATTTGCCATAAAAAAAAATCGTAACGATTTAATCTTTTCGAAATACTAATTAACTTTAATAATGAATTTAAGCAAAATTTCATTTAGGGTGATTAACTAATTTAACAAAATAATTCTCAAAATTTATTAATTTGTAATAAAATAAAATAATATAATACAATAACAACAATAATAATAATAATAATAATAATAATAATAAATAATAATAATAAATAACATTACAAATACAAAACAAACCATCTTATTTTTAATTTTATTTAAAATGCTTAATTTCTATTTTTATTTAAATTAAATTAGATATAAATTGCTCATTATTAGACAAATCAAAAATAAGTTTTAAGAGAATATGAAACAGTGACAAATAAAATATGAAACAATGACAAATATACATAGTTATATACACAAAGCGATAACATGTTTTCTGGTGTAGTTGACCGAAACAGTGGTAGGGAAAGGGAAAAAGGAGAAGGGCGACGTCGGCTGGTGGGGAAGGTGTTGTATCATCTGACTCCGGTATCGGAGCGGCGACGCACATGGCGCGTGGCGCCGGTTTGATTGGTGTCGGCGTTGGCAACAATTTATGGAGGTTTTTCGGTGACAAAATGAGTAAGAGAAGGGTCAATGGTGCGGGACTGGTTGGTTCGCCACTGTGGCGGTTCCGACCAGATCTGGCTCCGACGAAAGGGAGGAGGTCGACGGGATCTGGGAGAGGGGCGTGGGCAGGTCAGCGCCAGCTATTTTCGGTGTCCAGTCGCCAATTTTCATAGATTTTTCTGATGGAGAAAGGCAGCAATAGCAGATCTGGGAGGGGAGTGACGGCGCAGGACCAGCAAAGTTTTTTTTTTTTACGGCAAGTTGATTCGCCGGAACCGACCGTAAGGGTCGAATTTTGACAAAAATAGAATAGATTCAGGCAATGGTGAATTTTTCAATGAATTTTCGGCGACAAAATTCACTGAAAAATTCAAAGAAAAATTGATGATTTTTCTTTTATCCTTCAAATTTAATTTTTCATCTCCCTCTCGTTCTGTTTTCACTGATTTTTTCCTCCGTTCTCAACTATTTTGTCTTTGTTGATTTTTTACTCCAAATCTATTTTTATGTGCATGTATTTTATTTTCATGTGCAAGAATTGCTATATCTGTGAGTGGTTTGTGTGCAATATTTGGTGTCAAAAACACAAATATATGAATACACAGTAGTTTACTGGCATAACAAGTACACCAAAATTTTACGTAATTGATAATTTCACATGCTAAATAAGGCAACGAAATCACTTAAGCATTTTTCATTCATTTTTTTTTTTTACAAAAACATCCATAAAAAAAGTTACATAATTAAATAAGAAATAAGAACCTGTTGATGTATTAAAACAATTCGAACGTAGTAATCAAAAATTTTGACAAGAATTCCAACTTCAACTTTTCTTCTTTTCTCACTTTCCCTGATGTTTTTCTTCTGATGATTTCAAATATTTCACTCACTCTTTTTTTTTACTCTAACTGATTTTTCTTTTTTTAGTGTCTGATTGTCCTCTGTAGGAATAGTACTTAGTCTGGGTGAGAAAGTCCTTAAAAAGATGGACTTTTGGGGGGAACAGTCTTTTGTTTAAAAGATGGGGAACAATTATTTAAATCAGACAAGGGAGGGGGATATTTAAAATTCAATTTTTTTTATTATTATTTTTATGTAGAAAATAATAGTAATAATAAATAAAGATAATAATAATAGTAAATAAATGAAATAATAACACTTTCATAATAATATATCAATTTTATATTTAATAAAACATAATAACAATTTATAAATAGACAAATATAAATATGATGAAATAGTATTTAAACTACTAATTTATTTATTAAAAATTTATAAAAGGAAAATATTTTTTAATTTTTAATATTTTTTAAAATTAGAAAATAAAATAAAGAAAAAATAAAAAATAAAATAATAATAATAATAAAAATATTTTTAGTTAACTTTATTTAATTATTTTTTATCTAAAAAATTATTAAAAATGAAAATAAGAATCATAATATCGATAAACGAGTTAAAAATTAAGTAGGATCAAAAATCACGTGTCTACACTAATTATACATTGTATTATGTATTGAGGTGTGTATTAATAATACACACCATTTTTTATGTATTAGTAATGCAAAACTTTCAACACATATATTAATTTATTAAATGACATTATTACCCCTTAAATTATTTTCTCTTCTTCTTTTCCACCATATAACACTCCCTTTTCCTTTTCCACCATAAAAATTACTCTCTGTTTTTTGGAAAAGAAAAGTTACTGCATCTTCTTCTTCTCCTTAATCAACATTTGTTTTTCTCACATGGTTAGTAATTCTATCAAATCTATATTCCCAAATTTGATTTTTCATCGTCGGCAAATCCTTATGCCTATGATGTAAATCGTAAAATCTATGAAAAAATTATATCTTACTGAACAACGTTTTGGTCCGTATGCCTTTATAAATGTTCCTTGGGGAGAAAAAGAGCTGAATAATCTTGGACATAGGCGTAATTTGATTGAGGTTGCGTTGCTAATGCAACTGCAGAGCTTGTTCAATGGTATAATCATATCAACGAAAATTTATTATTTTGTACAATTTTTTCGTAGCATCTTTTCAGAAACTGATTAATTTGCTTTGAACCTACACTTGTTAATGAGTTGTCTTCTACTTATATTGGTAAAAAATTGACGATGGTTGAACGGTCTTGTGATTAAGGAAAAGGTAATTTGGTAACAAATATTTTTTTACAAAAAATATATAAATATATATTATCTTTAATACGTCAAAGCAAACAATGTGTAAAAAATAATAGATGTGTAACTAATACCAACATTATTAATACTTGCATTAAGAATACAAGCATTACTACTACACCCTATTCAGAATTATTCTTATACACTCTACCAAACAACCCCTATATATTTATAAGAAAAAGCCATAGTCAAATAATTTTATAAATTTTTAATAAAAATATTATATAATGATTAGTTAAAAATAAGATTTTATTATTAAAAATCTTACAAGTAATGAAATTTAATTTTAAAAAAATTACATCAAAAAGATGATACAGACGTGGCAGGTCAACTAGGAATTTGTATTAAGTTTGAATGATATTTACCTATATCAGTATATCCTCTTATATAAATAGATAGGAGACAATAACATTATCTTAGAGAAAATACATAAGCTTTGATCATTTAAAAAAAATTATAATTTTAAAGTTTATAGAAGTTGTAAAAAGTACTATTTGTTGAGGAAACAAGGTCACGCATATTTTAATGTCTTAAAAATAAAAATATCATAGACTATAAATAAGGAGAGAGAAGATAGGAATAACAAGGATCGAAAATTAACCAAAACATAAATTAAAGATCTGTCACAAGTGATTAAATTAGTTAAACAGGTAATCTTCCAAATGGGGAGTCTTTCGTTTGTAATCACTTACATATTTTTTCGATTGAGCTCGTTTCATGAAGGTTTATCTAGTATGATTTACAGGTTATTATACTGAAACGAGATTTATCTTCTACACATGTCCAGAACCAAAGTATGCCTTACAACTAAAAAAAATATCATTCTATGCCATATAAAAAAAAAAGTCAAAATAGGCTCTGTGCACTTATTAAGTGCACAATGCCTTTCTATTTTAACGACAAATCCATTCACGACGTCAGAGAAGGTCACACTTAGATTGTGCACTTTTTAAATGTACAATCCATTGTTTTATGGATTGTGCACTTATTAAGTACACAATTCATTTTTTTATGAATTGTGCACTAAATGCACAATTCTTTTTAAAATAGATTGTGCACTTATTAAGTGCACAACGTTTTTTAAATAGATTGTGCACTTATTAAGTGCACAATTTCTATTCACTTTGTACAGTTGACATTTAAAATGTTTATTATTATATATATGTATTTGTATATAAAAAAATTATAGTATGAATACGATAATTTGTTATAAGCATATATGGTTTTTATTTTATTTTATGTTTTTAAAGGGTAATCTATTTAAAATACAACAACAATAATAATAATAAAATAAATTATCCTTTAAAAACATAAAATAAAATAAAAAACATAAATAAATATTATAATAATAATAATAATAATAATAATAATAATAATAATAATAATAATAAAAAAGCATATATTAAGGATACTAATTACAAACTATCTTATTTTCTAAGTGTGGTTTTTAATTCTATTGTTACTTTGTAAGATAAATCTATTAATCAAAATAATCTTATTAAATAAAATAATGATAAATAATTTTATTATATTATTTCATTGCCTTTTAAAAATTAGAAAAAAAGATTACTGTGATAATTTAAAAGTGGGTGACTTTTTATATGATAAATAAATAAAAGAGTGATTTATGTGTGATAAACTTTAAAGTTAGATAATTTATATTAATAAAAAAAAATTGTAAGATAATTTTTTCACCTTATTTTATTCATGTTATTTGATTTTGTGTAAATAAATTTAAAAATAAAAAAGTATGACATTTCAATAAAAAATGAAAAGGATAAAAATTACACGGAACCCACAATGTGCACTTGTCAAATAATGAAAAGCCTCACACAAATATGACATGGCGCACCTCATCCACCATAAAATTTTTCGTGTTAAAAGTATTTGTACTTTAACAGAGAAATACTATTATATTCGTCAAAATACAATATCATACATAGACGATTCTCTTTCAACGACATAAAAAGTAAATGAACATCATCAGATTATATATCACACTAATGCTCAAAATTAGCTTTAAGATCCCTTTGGCCTTCAGCTTCTTTTGTTGTTTTTTAGTCTTCTTCAACAAGTCCAAAATCACAACAATCCATTGATTGTGCAAAAAAGTGAACAATATAAATAAATGAATTGTGCACTAAAAAAGTGTACGATTAAAAAATAAATAAATGAAACGAAAATGCCATGCATAAAAAGTGAACAGAGATTGTGCACTTAATAAGTGCACAATCTATTTAAAAAACATTGTGCACTTAATAAGTGCACAATCTATTTTAAAAATAATTGTGCACTTATTTAGTGCACAATTCATAGAAAAATGGACTGTGCACTTAAAAAGTGCACAATCTAAGTTTGACTTTCTCTGACGCCGTGAATGGATTTACCGTTAAAATAGAAAGGCATTATGCACTTAATAAATGCACAAAGCCTATTTTAATTTTTTTTTTTATATGACATAGAATGATTCTTTTTTAGTTGCAGGGCATACTTTGGTTCCAGAAAATAATGACCGCAAATTTTTCTTATACTAATAAAAAGAAAAAGAAAAAGGACAAACCAAAATCAATATCATGATGTCACTGCTGGTTGATACCCTTTTATATACTACTCTCTTCGTTTCGGAATAAGTGAATTGTTGAGGTATTTATTGGTGTTTCAAAATAAGTGAATCATTGAATTTTTTTTCAAATTTACCCTTATAATTTGACAACCAATTAACTTTTGAAATGGTATTACAAGGTCAATTTTTTCTTTTTTGAGGGTAAAAATGAAAATTTATGTTAAATTTATGTCTTTAAAACTTTTTTCTTAATCTATGTGTCAAAATCTAGGAATTTATTTATTATAAAACGGAAAAAGTATGTCTATGCAACTGCCTCATGAATTCACTGGGAGAGACAAAAGTACAAAAGTACTTTCGGAATTCTAAAGAAGCATAATTTAAGAAAGAACAAACAAAACAATGCATAATCTAAACAGTGTTTCCTAAGGTGCTTGCACTTTATTAAAAGACAGCTTGTTTCACAGCAACATAAATTTAGTTAGGCCAAACACATATACAGTTCTTTAAATTTATTGAAAATATTCAAAATTCTTTTTAGATACTTATATTTAGTTTTGTTTTAATTGAATATAATACTATATATAATTTCATTTCTGTAGACAAAACAAACTGAAAATTTATTCAATAAATAAAATGTTTGTGGTTAATTATTTGACGTGCAAAAACGCTGCATATTACAATAATATGTCACATAGTTAAAACCCAAAAGGCATTTTAATTTCTTAAATTTCACATAATTAGAATAAGGACTTACTGTGATTTTAAAATATCCTTCCAAATATGTAAGCTATTCATAAAGACGTCATTAATCATGATTTAATAATGGGTTCCAATTATGATCTTCTGGATGAAATGACTTTTCAAGCAGCGTTGTTTTGAGATTAATTTGACAAGTAACTACACAAGGAAAATGAACATTTGCAAAATTGTTTGTTGCTTCGTTTATTAATTATGGATTCAAAATTATTTGAGGTTTATGAATTTTTAAATAATCTCATATAAGAAAAAAGAAATTTCTTTATACATGCCTACGAGGAATCAAACCCTCATATAGAAGTCCAACTAAGCTTAAGCAAGTTCCTCGCTATCACCAAGTGATTATTTTATCATTGCGTTCCCAATGTATAAATAATATTTCTTACACATTTAATAGATTTCTCAATATATATTCAAGGTCTACACCAAAATTATTGGGTCCTTAAAAATCCACACTCATACCCTAGATCTGCCCTAACGGTTTATAATGTACGAATTAATAATCATCGAATGAGTTAGTTCTTAATCGTGCTTTTTAGCAATGTTTGGCCATTTGCATTTGAAATAGGATATATACCGCGGATATATAAAAAATTATAATTTTATTCTTATTTTTTAAGTAAATGAAAAATACAAAAATGAAACCACAGCTATCTTACCAAGTCAATTTTTTTTGATGACGTGAACAAAGGATGTTACAAATTTAATTCAATAAAATAATATATAATAAAGGACAACTTAGTTAAATCACAAATTTTTATATTAATAATAATTGGGTTAAGAGAATTATAATTAAAAAATTAAAAATTAAAAAGTTAAGTATAAAATTATAAACCACAAAAGAAATAAGTGTTATTATAAAAACAAACAAACAAAAAATAAGTATTTCCCCATTTAAAAAAAAGAATGACCTACTTTCCTTTTTAGTTTATTTAAAAAAAAATGACCCCTTTTCTTTTTTGACAATACTTTAATTTCTACTTTCCACGTGACATATTTAGTACCACAAGATTAAAGAACATTTTTGAACATTTGACACAACTTTAATTTAAGGCCACAAGATTCAAAAGTCTTTTTTATTTTCTTAAACTTTATGGCAAGTCAAAGTAGGTCATTCTTTTTTTTAAATGGAGAATGTTTCGTGACACACAAAAAAAAATATTATGAAACCGAACTTATGAGTGGGGAGAATTATGCAACCATTCCTTTAATTTTTTGGTTATAAATTACTTTGTGGGAAACTAACTTAATTTGAGTGACTTTATGGAAAAAAATATTTCATAAGTTAAGTAACTGTATTGATATAAAACTAAATTAAGTGATTTTAACAAACAATTTTACATAATCTCTTGAGAAATTTACCTGTTTTATCCCCCAATAAAACAAATCATTGTATAAATTATTTCATGCTAGATTTATAGTATTACAATTGTGACAAATACTATACACATATTGCTAATACGACAACCAAAATGTCAATCAAATAAGGATGATCTAGTTATAATTTTTTTTTAGTTAAAAATATTTTATCGAATGAGTAAAAAGTAAATATGACAAATAAAATGAAGGATGGTATAGAAAGTAAATATGACAAATAAAATGAAGGATGATATATTCACAGTGCTTACTAAAAAAATCTTCATTTTGGTTGATATAAGAATTTATGTGAAGGAGTTAAAGATGAGTGGGTTAAAGCCGATCAAGTTCACTTCCTGTGGACTGAAATGCCAAAGTCGTGATTCAATACCAAAATATAATTTTATAAAAATAAATACTAATAATACAAGTAGGGTGAGATTTTAAGGCCTCCTCCTCAACCATCCTCTAGGAAGAAGAACAAGAGAATAATATAAAGCTTCTTGAGTTGTTTCTAATGCATCTTATTCTCTTCAACACTTCCTTTTATAAGTCATAAGAACTGATTGTTGCATCAGTATGAAATGACAACACATTGGGTACTAAAAAAGCTATCTCGTAGCACATGCCTAGCTATGTTCGGACGCTTCGCCTGAAGTTGATTGAAATTGGTGGATGTGTGGCTCGAGATTGATGGTTGAGCTCTCGAGGGTTACTAAATTAATTACAATTTCCAACTGTAAGGCGGTGTTTCCCAGATCGACTTTATTTTGAGTGTCCAGCCATCTGTCGATTTTGAAGATCAATTTCCCTACTTTTTGAAGATCCAATGAAATGTGTTTGGAAAGTGGAAGAGTTCTTGATTACTTATTAGGATAAGAAATGATCGATTGTTGTTTCCTTGCATTTAATGTTTCAATAATGCATTATTTGTTGATCAAGCCACTCGAAAAATGTCATGATCTGAGAATACACCCTGAACATATACGTAACACGGTACTTAGAGTTACAAGTGACTTCAAGCTAACTCATAACCATTCTGAATATCAATAAGACTATGTCATGATGCTTAGAATGATAGGTGATATCCCAAGCTAATCTATGGAATGAAATAATACTAACCATTCTAAATATCAAAAGATTACGTCATGGTGCTTAGAGTCACAAGTAACCACAAGCCAACCCATGACATATGACATAATACTAACTATTTTGAATATCAATAAGACTAAGCGAAAGCTAAACTGATTAAAATATGGATGTCGAAACGAATCTTATAATCCCAGAAATAAACCAAGTCAGAAAAGAAATACTAAGATTGAAATAAACTAAAAAGATAAATGGTTTAACTCTATGTCTGAAAGTTTCTACTACTGACGAGTTGTTGGGACAAATTCCCAACTAATTTTAAATAACAAAATTGAAATACTAAAGCAAATCATAATGAATACTTGTCCTCGAATGATGAGGATTCACCATTAGTAGTCGTTGATGTGACACTAAAAATATACTAACTGTAATGCTGAGACTGAGTACCCTTACCTATATCATAAAACGATATAGTGCAAAAAAAACTATACGATCAGTGCTTTAAATGTACGAAATATGCTGAAAATACTGATATGTTGTACTGAATGTAAACTGGGTGCAAATAACTAAACTGTAATACAATGACCCAATAATAATATACATATATGCTAATATGCAAAGGTACTCTGAAAAGTCATAATACAAAATAAGTAAAACTAAACTGGGGGTCATATACAAATATACTAAGTCTGAGTTTGTGGAAGAGCCTCCGAACCAACATAAACTAGGTGAGTTAATGTGAATTCCAATGTATACACTCCATTAGGAGGACCCAATATACTTTTCCAGTATATAAATGCATGACTGACATGATCACTAAACTAATGCCTAACTAGGGGGCTATATAAACCTACAACTACATGTAGTTCTGAGATTTTAGATGAAACTAGAATCCTTATTCAACTCAATACTAAATACTACTCCCCAAATCGATAATATAATAATAGCTCATATAATATTGGTGTTCTGAAAATTGGGTAAGAACTTATTTAATTTGAATGATTTTTGAAAGTCTGTATATTGAACGCTAGTTATGCTTTTTCAACTAAAACTCTAATAGTAACTCTAATAATCTTAATCATGTTTCGCAAACTTTTTTAAAATTATGCTAGTATTTAATTCCTATATAATTATATCATGCTAGATGTAAAATCATAAAAAACATGCCATAATAAAGAAAAAATCATAAGAAGACTGAAATTTAAGAAAAAATCATAAACAGAGTTTGACCTCAAATTATCATTCATGGAAAACTGTAATGTACAAAGCTATTTGGAACACAATGGATTAAAGGATACTTACTGTTGAAATTTCATATATTTGGAGTTTAAGATATTGTGCTAAAACCTTGAATCTCTGAAGTTTAAGGAAGAACTATAATCCTACTTTGAAAGAGTTATTCGCTTCTTTTCTGAACTTTCTAAGTGTTTAAGAATGAATGGGGAAAAAAGGTCCACTAATACCCTCTAATTCCACTGAAAATAACCCTAAACAACATATTTTAGAATTAGAATTTAAGAAAAAGTCAAATATACCTTAGATTAAATTAATCGAAATATTTATGTTCAATCGCCAAGAGTCTATAGTACGACTGGTACCTTGAACCCATGAGTCATTCCTTGACTCATGGTTCCTGGGATAAATTTAATGTATTAAGACACGACTCTATCTCACGACTTATAAGGTCTACCTATGAGTTGGGACAAGGACTCGTGGCCTTTGAGAGAAAATATTGTCTCTTAGGTTCCACATCAGTATGAGTCACCTAACGACTTGTACTCTAGTCCTACGACTCATTCCCCTCAGTCGTAGAAACTAGATACTTAAAATGAGTCACGCTATGATTCGTGACCTCACTGTATGACTCGTATAATAACTCATTCTGGTGTAGATTTCTAGAAGAACTAATTGATTTTTTATTTAAGGCTAAGTTTACATACCGGAAACTTTTTAGAGTGTATAATATGTCTTACTTGGGAATATTCATCCTCAAATGAAGACAAACTAGGATGAAATATTGGGGAAAACTACAATTTAAAAAATTGAGTTATAAAAGCTATAGCATTGGCATGGTAACTGATTTCTAATTAAAATGTAAGTTGAGCTAAATTCATGAGAAATATATGCATACTAAGTGCATAAGAACAATTAATGGGACATGAAACCAATAAGAAAATAATATTAAGAAGAAATTATTACCTCGCGCTATATCTGAATTGGAAGGGAATAGGTGAAGGTACTTGGCTATCATATTTGCTTCTGCTTCCCAAATAGCTCCATCAACTAATTAGTTTCTCCAAAGGACTTTCACCAAAACGACTTTCTTATTTCTCAGCTTACGAATCTGACAATTAAGAATCTCAACTAAAATCTCCTAAGGGCACTACTAATGCTGGATCACTACTGTACTTCTTTGACAAGAACGCATGAAAGATTGGGTGCTCCGATGCTAACTCTACGTACAACTCTTGTCACACCCCCTTTTTCTGCTCGAAGGTGTCGAGTTGAAGGGTTTTTCCAATTAAAGCGACAGTTTTGAATAGGGATTAATTTATTTACAGAGTCGCCACTTGGAATTGAGTTATGGTGTTCCAAATCACCTTATTGAATCCCTAAATAAAAGGAAATGACTCTTTGTTGGTCTGCAAAAATAGAAGACTGGGTAAGAAATTCTGTTGACCGAGGGGAAGGTGTGAGGCACCCCTTGAATTCCGTGGTTCTAGCATGATCGCTTTTATTGACTATTACTTGACTTAAACTATTTTGAATAAATTATGTTTAGGCCTAAATTCGTTCATTTTTTAATATACTTAAATTATTTAAAACTCTTGTATTAAATAAATCGGTGAAAATTAATTTTAGAAAAATATTTGTCAAGGTACATTATTGCATCCTTGAATCTTAAAAATCCCGAAAAGATGCGTACGCCGCATTCTTAATCAAGACGGGCTTTGGTTATTTTATACTCGCCTAGTATTTAAAAGTTTGCATTCTTGAAATACTACCTAACCTTAATAGTAACCTTAAGCGATAGTCATTTAAAGGTGATCAATTATTTTAACAAAATAATTATCAAGAATTTTTTTCTATATGACAGTGAATTAAAATACACAAATTAGGCATATCTGAAAATCATGCTTGACCTTAAAATCTTATTTCTTTGTTGGTTTATACACGGCGAGTACTTGAATATGACGACTTACTTTAAATCCAACTACACCCAATTCACTATCTCAGAGTCTGGATGCAAGATCCTAAATTGAAATGAAGCAAAAGTAGGTAACTTATAGGCGAATTTTGATCAATGATTAAAAGAAAAGGTGCAATAAGATACTTTAACCGCTAACTTAATACTAATCTAATATGGCAATAGTGTGGTTGTATTACTAGAACGGTGGAACCCTATAAATAATATTATTTGAAATGATTTTAGTATATGCATGTTGTGTTTATCACCACTTTGCATTCTGTGTGTGTGTTGTGAATTTGTTTTTTTGTTTTTAAAAGAACAAAAAACAAATAATAATAGTAATACTTTTTTTTCATGCATGCACGCATCATAAGTGATGGTTCATAATACAATTACGTTTTACTTGCATATCCACTAATCCTAACTTTACAAACTTTTAACGCCATAAACTTTAAAAATATCTTATTTAGAGTTCAAAACTAATCTATTTAATATTATTTCAAACTAGTAAAAGATTTAAAAATAAAACGTAGAGCACGAACTACATATAAATAATAAATCACACACACTAGATAATAAAAGACGCCATATTTTTTTTTTTTTAATTTCAAAATGGAATTTACAAAATTAATAATACAGACATCGAATCAGAACCTGTAACAAATTAAATCGAATGTAGAAGCAAAAACATCGCCGCCGAAAACTCAAACAAAAACCTCGAACTCTAATCGCCACTTCCTTTCTATCCTTTTCTAATGATCTTTCTTCTTATGTTTTCTAAGTTTTTTTCTCTGAACTTTGTTCCTTTTCTTTCTTTTTTTCCTCTCCACTTCTTTTCTTTTCCTTTCTCAAGTTTTATTTTTTTTCTCAGTGGTTTTCTCTCTGGTGTGTATTTTTTTTTGTATGATCTTATATGAAATAATATGTATATTCTGGGGGGGGGGGGGGGGGGGGTCTTTTTAAGTAGGGGTTTTTGAGGGGTACAATTATTTTTAGGGGGGGGGGGGCGAAGTTGTTCATTATCAGATAAAGGATAGGGGAAAAAAATTTAAAATTCAAAAATCCCTCTTTTTTTTTAAAAAAAAAATTATTTTATATATATAGAGAAAATATTAGTAATAATAATAATAAATAAATAAAATAATAATAATTAATTAATTTTATATTTAATAAAATACAATAACAATTCATAAATAGACAAAAACAAATATAATAAAATAATATTAAAGCAATTATTTATTTATTAAAATTTATAAAAGAAAACATAGATATTTTTAATTTTATGTTATTTAAAATTAAAATTAAAATAGAAATAAGAATTAAAATAATATATGATTAAATATAAATATAAATATAAATATTTAATATTGATAGACAAGTTAAAATTTAGGGAGGATAAAAATTCACGTGTCTACATTTTTGCCCCTCTTTCTATGGAATCTCAAAGAGTTTTCATATAAATAAATAGACATGATATGATTTTTGACCTTCCAATTATTTGAAAACTAAGAATAAAAACAAAAATAACAACAAAAATAAAGGAAAGAATGTGACCAAGTCCTGTTTTTGAACATCCTACCTATCCCGGGTTTTACGGGAATCAGGTCATGAGTAGTTCAAAGGTAATTTGGTGAGAGAAAAAGTTAAAGTCGAGTGAGATTCCGTCAAGTTTCCAGTTTACAACTTTTGCATTTACATTCAATTGACTAATAAAGATCAATAATGAAAAAATACAAAAAATTGCAATCTCTAGAATCTTGATTCAAGCCTTCGCGACTTGAATTTAAAAATTCACCCTATTCTTCAGGAGGGCTCCTGTACTTACAGCTTATTCACCCTGTTCTTCAGGCGGGCTTCTGGACTTCCTTTTTCTTTATCCTATTCTTCAGGCAGGCTCCTGACTTGCAACTTTCTTCATCCTGTTCTTTGAGCGAGCTCCTAGACTTCCAATTTCTTCACTCTATTCTTCAGGCGGGCCCTGGACTTACAATTTCTTCACCCTATTCTTCAGGCGGGCTCCTAGACTTCCCTTTTCTTTACCCTGTTCTTCAGGCGGGCTCCTGACCTGCAACTTTCTTCACCCTGTTCTTTGGGCGGGCTCCTGGACTTATAATTTCTTCACCCTATTCTTCAGGCGGGCTCCTAGACTTGTAATTTTTTCACCTTGTTCTTCAGGCGGGCTTCTGAATTTCTAATTTCTGATTTTCAAATATGTTCTCGCAAAGAATAAAGTTTACCATGATCGATATCCAGTATCGGATGTTGCAACCATGCTTTTTGCATTGAGAGAAGTGTGAAATCGTATCCTTATATGAAAATAATTATTTCATCTCAGTTTCAAACAAAGAAAAATTATGAGTTTTAAAACATGTGGTGGTTGGTTTGTGGCATTTGGCTTTTGAAGTGGACGCTGTCGCACTTGCCATGCTCGACTCTTTTTCAATCCAAGATAATATTCATTGAATTATCATACTTCTGACTCATAATTCTGACTACTGAGATCCTCAACTCAAATCATATTTTTATTGTATGATGCTTCTGAGTTTAGCTTCCAATACATCCCTTAGATTTTCACAAGTTTAAAATGGTCAAATCACAATCATCTTGAGTACCTTACTTTTACTTTGAAATGTTATCTCTGTGCATCGACCCTTTGTCTTGCTTTGTACCCTTAAAGGAGTTGGTAGCGAGTTTGGAGTCCTTTCTCACTTGATCTGACGTGAATTTGACTCAAAAGACAACAAAAAATTTTCGTTTGATGACAAGGACACACAAAAATTGAAAATTAAAATTAAAAAAAAAAAAAGACAATAGGCATCTTTTTTTCAAAACAAAGAGAAAACTTATCTGAATGTGTAAATCGATAATGGTGATTATGACATGCATTTTGAATCAAACAACCAGATCTATCCACACCAATCATTGCAACTTTTGTCCACTTATTGAGCTTGAAATTAAGCCAATCTTGAACTTGTTCCTTCTAGATAACAACCTTTCTTCGGCTAGTGGTACCTCAACGGGTTTTAGCCAACGAGCCTATCTCCTTTTTATTTCTGTCTTAGCTCACAGTCATCTTATGGTGCCCGAAAGGGTTTTCACCAATAAGACTCTCATTTTTATTTTTTTTATTTTTTTTAAATAAACACCCAGAATATGAAATATTATGCACTCATAACATGTTTAGCCTTGACATTCTCAAAGATTGATCCGAATGCATTTCTTTGGTTGTAACTTGGCTTTTGGATAGGGTTAGAAAGAAAGGTTGGCATGTGGCTCAAAAATTTATATAACATTGGGTGAAACATACAACTTTTGGAATCGATTCTTTTAAGAAAATAAATTTTTGCCCCAGTTTCATTTCATTCTGGGTAATTTAAATTTTCTTCTGGTTAGATCGAACCCCGGAGTAGGGATGCCTACGTATCTTGTCATAGCAAGAATCAGGTCAAACGTAGTTCAGACAACATCATTCTTTTGTTTGATTTTGAATTTTTGATTGATTTTTTTTTTCAATTTTCTGACATTAATTTGATTCCAAAAGAGGGGTATGAAGAAAAGCAAAAGCTCAAAGGGGTAAGCAAATGTTGATATATTATTCGGATAGTAGAACAAAATGCCTTCATAGTTTCAAATCTTTAAAAATGTAAGTACAAGACATACATAATATAATTGCACATAAATATCATACATAATATCTTTTAACTGCATCAACATTGACCGGTATTCCTTCCATTTTTCCTTCTACATCAGTCAAATATAACACGCCATTAGGTAACACTTTCTTCACCATGAATGACCCATGCCAATTAGGAGAAAATTTGTCTTTGGCTTCAATCTGATGGGGTAGGATGCGTCTTAGTACTAACTGACCAACTTCAAAATGTCTGTGACGCATATTTTTGTTATATGCTCGTGTCATTCTCTTCTGATATAGTTGTCCATGACATACTGATGTTAATCTTTTCTCATCAATCAAGCTTCATTGCTCCAAACGAGTCTTGGCCCATTGGTCATCATCAATTTTAGCTTCCACAACTACTCAAAGAGAGGGAATCTCAATCTCTAAAAGTATAACTGCTTTATTTCCATACACTAACAAGTAAGGAGTTGCACCAATTGAAGTGCGAACTATAGTACGATAACCCAACAAAGCAAACGGTAACTTTTTATGCCATTGTCGGGAACCTTGCACTATCTTTCGGAGTATTTTCTTTAAGTTCTTGTTGGCAACATCGACAGCTCCATTTGCCTTTGGACGATAAGGAGAATTCTGATGCATAATATTAAATTGCTGACACACTTTTTGCATCAAATGACTATTGAGGTTCGCAGCATTATCCGTGACAATTATCTTTGGAATGTCGCACTGACAAATGATGTTAGAGGTAATAAAATCAACCACTACTTTCTTGGTCACTGACTTGAAAGTCGTTGCTTCTACCCACTTCGTGAAATAATCAATGGCTACCAAGATGATCCTATGTCCATTCGGGGCCTTTGGTTCAATTGGTCCAATTACGTCCATTCCCCAAGCCACAAGAAGCCATGGAGCAGTCATTGTATGCATCTCAGATGGAGGAGAATGTATCAAGTCTCCGTGTACCTGACATTCATGACATTTTCGAACAAAACTGATGGAATCTCGTTCCATGGTGAGCCAATAATAGCCTGCTCGGAGTATTTTCTTTGCCAAAACATACCCACTCATATGTGGTCCACAAATCCTAGAATATACTTCAGTCATGATTTTTGAAGCTTCTTTAGCATCTACACGCCTCAAAAGCCCCAAATCAGGAGTCCTCTTATACAAGATTACTCCACATAGGAAAAATCCACTAGACAAACGTGTAATAGTTCTCTTTTGATTACCATTGGCATGTATAGGATATTTTCTAGTCTGAATATATTCTTTGATATCATAGAACCACGGTTCTCCATCAAGTTCTTCCTCAACAACGTTGCAATATGCATATTGATCATGAATCTGTATATGCAAAGGATCAATATAAGTTTTTTCAGGATATTGAAGCATCAAAGATAAGGTCGCTAAAGCCTCAGAAATCTCATTATGAGCTCTGGGAATGTGTTTGAACTTCACTGATACAAATTGTTGACAAAGATATTGCAAACAACCTCTATATGGTAGGAGTTTTGAATCACGAGTCTCCCAATCTCCTTGGATTTGGTGGACTAATAAATCTGAATCTCCCAATACCAACAGTTCTTGAATCCCCATGTCAATGGATAATCTCAATCCCAGAATACAAGCTTTGTATTCTGCCATATTATTGGTACAATAGAATCGAAGTTGGGCTGTTATAGTATAATATTGTCCTGATTCAGAAATAAGAACTGCTCCTATCCCCACTCCTTTTACATTAGCAGCTCCATCAAAGAACAACTTCCAGTCTGAATGACAATCATCAGAAATAAACTCATCAACATACAATACCTCTTCATCTGGAAAATAAGTCTTCAATGGTTCATACTCCTCATCAATAGGATTTTCAGCCAAATGATCCGTTAAAGCTTGAGCTTTCATTGCAGTTCGTGTCACATAGACAATATCAAATGTTGTGAGCAACATCTGCCATTTCGCTAGTCTGCCTGTGGGCATAGGCTTCTGAAAAATATACTTTAAAGGATCCATATGGGAGATGAGGTAAGTAGTATAAGATGACAAGTAATGTTTCAGCTTTTGGGCTACCCAAGTTAAGGCGCAGCATGTCTTCTCAAGAAGAGTGTACTTAGCCTCATAAATGGTAAACTTTTTGCTGAGGTAGTAGATGGCTTGTTATTTTCTGCCCGTGACATCATGTTGACCCAATACATAGCCAAAAGAATTGTATAAAATAGACATGTACAATATCAAGGGTCTGCCTGGCTCTGGAGGAACCAAAATAGGCAGATTTAACAAGTGTTTCTTAATTCTATCAAATGCCTCTTGACATTCTTCAATCCATTTAACTTTAACATTCTTCTTCAATAACTTGAATATTGGCTCACAGGTTGTCGTAAGATGAGCAATGAATCTACTGATATAATTCAACTTTCCAAGTATACTCATTGCCTCCGTTTTATTTTTTGGTGGAGGTAAATCTTGGATAGATTTTATTTTTGAAGGATCTAACTCAATACCACGTCGACTGACTATAAAATCCAAAAGTTTTCCTGACAGAACTTTGAATACACATTTTGCTGGGTTAAGTTTGAGATCATACCTTCGAAGCCTTTCAAAAAATTTTCTCAGATCTTTGACATGGTCAGCCTACTCTCTTGACTTAATAATCACTTCATCCACATAAACTTCAATCTCTTTGTGCATCATGACATGAAACATTGTGGTCATTGCCCTCATAATAAGTTGCCCTAGTATTCTTTAGTCCGAAAGGCATGACTCGATAATAATATATCCCCCATGGAGTAATAAAGGATGTCTTTTTTGCATCTTCTGGATCCATAATGATCTGGTGATACCCCGCATAACAATCCACAAAAAAAGCCAGATCATGTTTAGCACAATTATCCAACAAAATATGGATATTGGAAAGTAGAAAATTATCTTTCGAACTTGCTTTATTTAGATCACGATAATCAACACATATCCAAACTTTGCCATCTTTCTTTGGAACATGGATAATATTTGCTAACCAAGTAGGATATTGGGACACTCGAATGACTTTAGCCTCTAGTTGCTTCATGATTTCCTCTTTTATCTTTATACTCATGTCAGTTTTGAGCTTTCTTAGTTTTTGCTTGACAGGAGAAAACAGGATCAATTGACAACTTGTGAACTACCAAATCAGTACTCAAACCGGGCATATCATCATAAGACCATGCGAAGAAGTCTTTATACTTATGCAAATCTTCAATTATAGCTTTCTTTTGTTGTGGTTGAATATGTACACTTATCTTAGTCTCCCTAATATTTTCATGATCTCCTAAATTGATCTCCTCAGTTTCTTCCAAATTGGGATTTGTCTTATTCTCAAACTATTTGAAATCCTTGCTTATATCCTTAAATGTTTCTCCTTCATCGTATTCGACTTCTTTATTCATTATTTCATAATTAGATTGGGTTTTTAAATCTGGTTGATAATTCTTCATGCATGTCATATCATTAGAATCGGCATAGAAAGAACTGTATGATAGAAGAATAAATAAATAAACACCAGACCTAAAATAAAACAAAAGGAGACTGCACTTTATTAAAAACAAAGCTAGAAAGAGTTTTAATTTAAAATACCAAGGTAAAGGTCTGAATTACAATCCTAAAATTATTCAAATTATAGAAAGAAAAATAAGCTACTAAGATTGTAATAAAAATAAACGAACTACCAAGACTCCTTCATAATAGGGAGAGGAGTGGACTCCCAATTGTTAAGCTGGACATCAGGACCGATAAACTGCATATCTGCATTGCTGGTACCTTCCCTAATTTCAACCATATCAGCTTCAATGAACATATTCTGAAAAAGGTCAATCAACTCTACCATCATCATTTATTGATTATGCTTTTTAGCCTTCTTTATATCTTCAGCAGTAGGCTCGTATCCCAAACCAAAAGTACCAAAGTTCTCATAGAGGTTTACCGGATGAACTATGCCTTGCAAAAACATCCTTAGACCTTTTCCTGGTTCAAAACCATGCTTCAAAATTTCATTTACTACCTTAACAAACGCAAAGGACAATTGTGGTCTAGTGATGAGATTTCCCTCGAGGACATGCACAACAGCCACTACCTCAAAAGCTTGATGAATTAACACATTAGTAGTATCTTCTTCGATGTAAGAAATAGAGTAGTCTTTATACATGGATAAGTCTCCTTCACCATGAACAACTATCTCTTGCCTGTCACATTCGAATTTGATCATTTGATGCAACGTTGATACGACTGCTTTAGCCCTATGAATCCATGGCCTTCCCAATAACATATTATATGAAGCATCAATGTTCAACACTTAAAAATCCATAGCAAATCCACAGGCCCGATTGTCAATATGAGTTCTATTTCACCAATGGCATCAGTTTTTTATCCGTCAAAACCTTTGATGCACACATTGTTAGGTCGGATTCTTTCCACATTAACATTCAACTTTTGTAAAGTTGACATAGGACAAATGTTAGCGCCTAATCCTCCATTAATTAATACTTGAGTGACGATGAAATTCTCATATTTCACAGAAATGTACAGACCTTTGTTATGCTCAGTACCTTCCATAGGCAATTCATCGTCTGAGAAAGTAATTTTATTTGCTTCAAGGATCCTTTCAACAACTTTTTCTAGCTGATTCACTCTAATCTCACTGGGAACACATGCTTCATTAAGAATTTTCATTATAGACTTACGGTGTTCCTCTGAATGTATCAATAAAGACAACAAAGAAATCTGTGTTGGTGTCTTCTTCAATTTTCTATAACAGAATATTTTGGCAATTTCATTTTCTTTAAAAATTCTTCAGCTTCTTCATCAGTGACAGGCTTCTTGACTGTCATTCATTCTTCACCGCCTTGTTTATTCTTTCTTAACTCTACTGGAGCATAACATCTTCCAGATCGAGTTAATCCTCCTACTTCATCTACATCTTTAATCACTTCTTTCCCCTTATGCATCACCACAACGCGATCATAATTCCAAGGGACTGTCTTGGTATCAACCATAGGTAGCTGTGACATTGGTTTAATAATAATAGGAGCTACGGGAGCTCTTTTTATGATTAAAAGAGGCTTCTTGGATCTTTTAAGAATAATGAGTTTCGGCTTTATTTGACTTGACCCAATATTTTCTAAAATTTCTTTCCCCATCACCAAGGGAGCATTCGATGATTCAAGTTTTTCTATCACCACCTTCGCTTCTATAGGCTTTTCTTTTGCCAAATCCATAACATTTGCTGATTATTTTGAATCAGTTTTAATTTTAATGATCAGCTTAAAGGAAATCGTAGCATCTTCACCATTGAGTATCACTTCGAGCATATTTGTTTCATCATGATCTGGCAGCGGATTTTGATTGACATTTGGAGCTCCAGGACTTTCTACCATAATCTGTTAGGTATTAGTCAACTCTTGAGGATCTTTTCAGATACCAATATTTCTCTGTGTCGTGCCCTGGGGCATCAGAACAGTATTCACATCTTTTAGAATAGTCCAAATTCTTTGGAGGAGGATTCGGGATCCTTCTCTCAATTGGGTTTAGAACATTCATTTTTCTCAGCCTATGAAATAAACTGGTGCAAGATATTCCAATAGGAGTGAAATTATCTTTTACCATGTTATCCTATTTGAATTCTTCTCTTGGCTAAAAATTAGACCTCGGAGGGCCTCTTTGAACCTGTGGGGCCATTGGATGATTTTGGATTACAGGTGCACGCCACTGTGGGTAAGAAGGAGCCCGAGCATATGGTTGTGCATTATAAAAAGGATATTGGGGGGATGGAATGAAATATAATGGATTCTGTGCGTATGGTTGACGTGCATCTCTCCAATTTTGTCGTGGACCTATCACGACAGTTGCTGCATCCTCTTTTCTTTTCTTTCTTCCGAAACTTCCTGTACCACTTTAAATTGTCTATGTTGTTACTTTCAAAGCGTCCTGGCTGATGATCTTTCCTGATTTTATTCCATTCTCTACCATTTCTCCAACTTTAATAACCTCAGCAAATGTACTTCCAATTGTAGAAAGTAAGTAATGGAAATAATCAGGTTCTTGTGCTTGCAAAAAGATATCAATTATTTCAGATTCTTTTATCGATGGTCTAACTCTTGAAGCCTGCTCTCTCCATCTGATAGCATATTTTTAAAAACTTTCAATCATTTTTTTTCTCATATTGGCAAGTGTATTACGATCTGGCACTATCTCAATATTATATTGAAATTATTAAATGAAATCTCAAGCCATGTCATCCCACACGTGCCAACGGGAAACGTCTTGGTCAATGAACCATTCAAAAGCTATCCCTGTAACGCTTTCTCCAAAGTAAGCCATCAATAATTCTTCTTTTCCTCCTGCTCCCCTTAATTGATTGTAAAATTTTTTCAAATAAGCTACAGGATTGTCGTGTCCTTCATATTTGTCAAATTTTGGTATTTTGAACCCTATCGGCAAATGGACCTCATGAAACATACATAAATCCTTGTACTTGTGACACTGGTTTAATAACAATAGGAGCTCCGGGAGCTTCTTTTAGGATTAAAAGAGGTTTATTGGATCTTTTGAGAATAATGAGTTTCGACTTTATTTGACTTAACCCAATATTTTCTAAAATTTCTTTCCCCATCACCAAGGGAGCATTCGATAATTCTAGTTTCGCTATCACCACCTCCGCTTCTGCAGGCTTTTCTTTCGTCAAATCCACAATATTTGCTGATTTTTCTGAATCAATTTTAATTTTAATGATCGGCTTAAAGAAAATCGTAGCATCTTCACCACTGAGTATCACTTCGAGCATGTTTGTTTCATCATGATCTGGCAGCAAATTTTGATTGACATTTGGAGCTCCTGGACTTTCTACCATAATTTGTTGGGTATTAATCAACTCTTGAATGGATCTTTTCAGATACCAACATTTCTCTGTTTCGTGCCCTGGGGATTCAGAACAACATTCACATCTTCTAGAATAATCCAAATTCTTTAGAAGAGGATTCGGGATCCTTCTCTCAATTGGTTTTAGAACATTCATTTTTCTTAGCCTATGAAATAAACTGGTGTAAGATATTCCAATAGGAGTGAAATTATCTTTTACCATGTTATCCCTTTTGAATTCTGCTCTTGGCTAAAAATTAGACCTCGGAGGGCCTCTTTGAACCTGCGGGGCCATTGGATGATTTTGGATTGCTGGTGCACGCCACTGCGGGTAAAAAGGAGCCCGAACATATGGTTGTGCATTATAAATAGGATATTGGGGGGATGGAATGAAATATAATGGATTCTGTGCGTATGGTTAACGCGCACCTCTCCAATTTTGTCGTGGACCTGTCACGACAGTTGCTACATCCTCTTTTCTTTTCTTTCTCCCGAAACTTCCTGTACCACTTTGAATTGCCTGTGTTGTTGCTTTCAAAGCGGCCTGGCTGATGATCTTTCCTGATTTTATTCCATTCTCTACCATTTCTCCAACTTTAATAACTTCAACAAATGTACTTACAATTGTAGAAAGTAAGTGATGGAAATAATCAGGTTCTTGTGCTTACAAAAAGATATCAATTATTTCAGATTCTTTTATCGATGGTCTGACTCTTGAAGCCTGCTCTCTCCATCTGATAGCATATTTTTGAATACTTTCAATCATCTTTTTTTCTCATATTGGCAAGCGTATTACGATCTGGTACTATCTCAATATTATATTGAAATTATTAAATAAAATCTCAAGCCATGTCATCCCACACGTGCCAACGGGAAACGTCTTGGTCAATGAACCATTCAAAAGCTATCCCTGTAATGCTTTCTCCAAAGTAAGCCATCAATAATTCTTCTTTTCCTCCTGCTCCCCTTAATTGATTGTAAAAATTTTTCAAATAAGCTACAGGATTGTCGTGTCCTTTATATTTGTCAAATTTTGGTATTTTGAACCCTATCAGCAAATGGACATCAGGAAACATACATAAATCCTTGTACGAAACACTTTTTGGTCCACCTAATCCTTGCATATTTCTCATACTCTGCTCCAGGCTTCTAACTTTTCTAGCTATCTCCTCTTGTTCCTCATTCTTAGCAATCTTCTCAATCACGATAAGAGTATCGTGTTCATGAACATGATAAGATGGATTTTGGGATTTGAAAGTCATTTCAGGAGGATATAACATATCATGGCTTGGTTTCCCCATATTCTTCGATACTGTCAGTTGAGTACCAGCAATAGCTGGTGCTACAGAAGTGAAAAACGGGTTATTTGCGACTGATGGATTCGGTGGGTGCATGGTAGAAGTACCAGCAATACCAGACATATTATCAAATGGGCCAAATCCTGGCGGGTAGAATGGATCACTAGTTTGAGCTGGGTCAGAATTTGGATCATTTAAAGTCGAAAGTATAGGGATTGAAGAAGGCGGGGCTTGTCCATTCAACCAAGCTTGGTACATCTCCGCCATCTGTTGTTTCAATGATTTTATTTCTTCCATTAATGCTACTTCCTACGAAATCAACTGATTCTGCTCTTCTTCACTATCAGACCCTTTACCCTCTCTGCGGGTCATTCTTCTTTTACCCTTTTATCTGGTGTTATACGGATGTGATGTACGTTTAAACCACAAACCAACCACCAATTACTTTATCTTTCTGTTACCAAGTAGCAAACGGATGAGTATTATATATTTAATACATTATAATGTCACGTTATATGTCATGCTTCTATATGCATTTTCCAACCTATCGTGGAAGCTTTGTCTTTTATCCCGGCTTTTCTAGGCATATATTTTTTTTCAAAAGTTATGATCGAACCCTTTGAAGGGTTGCCTACGTATCATGCCAGGACATGAATCAGATCTTGCGTAGTTCGGGAGGAATTTAGCAAAATTGTTTTGTCTTTTTTTTATTGAAGAAAATATTTAAAGTAAGTGAAATAAAATATAAGTAATATATATAGAAATAAACAGTCAACTTCATTACATTCCATAATATAAATACGACAAAATAACTGATCCAACTCCTAAAATAAAACCTACTAACTAACATCTAAAAACTAAAAGACATCACATCTAAACAAGAAGTTTTAAAATAGAAAAAAGAAAAACTATGACAAAGAAAACAACTATCTATTCAAGGAGACATCGGCTTAATATGTCCTCCCAAACTCAAGTATAAGTCCTCCAATGAAGTAGTGAGACGTTGTGCGAAAGCTGGTACTTATGCCAAAAAGTTATCACGATCCAACTACTGATAATCCAAACCCATTCTGACAGTATCCTGTGCTACACGGCGGACCTTTCCTCGAAGATAACTGAAGGCCTAATCCCATTCGTGGGCCTGTCGATCTTGAAAATCAACCATCTCTCTTGCACGCTATTCACGAGCAGAAGCAACCTCCAACTGTTCTCACAATATTCCTCTTTCATGGATCCACTGAGATCTTTCTCGATCAAATTCTTCTTGCATATTCTTTTCAACTTCTTGCAGTTGTTGTCGGTGAGATACAGCAAGTTCTACAACGTGTGACACCCTAGTGGTAGCAAGCTTGATTTGTCCCCGAAGTGCAACCTCAATATCTGGTGACTTAGCTTTCTCTTCAGCAAATTCCCTTTGTTGTTCGTCTATTTTTGCCCTGGCACGCTCTAATTCTGCTCTCAAAGCTTGGTTGGCCTCATGATGTTTTTGCATGGCTCTCTCAATTCCTATCTTGATTGTAGCTTCCTGATCTATACGTACCCTAACCGATCTTTCTGGTCTGACTGGCAGAATCGACTGTTCTTCAAACCATTCACGGTAATCTGGGTACATTTCTCCTTTCTCACGCTCTATGACCATCATTTCAATCCCCATAATACAGCAACCCTCCCAAATCTGCTGGGCCAAATCTTCTGGAAGTGGAATCTCTGGTCTGACCTCAAATACAAACTCAGTCATGTTTTTCGTTATGGGAATTATTTGACGCCTGCCTAGCTGACGTAGAACCCTCAATGGAACATACGGTTCAACACCTCTAATACCCATTAATAACAAGAACGGACAAATGACAGAACTATGTATGACTTGCCTCCAAGGGAACCAATGGAGATTCCAAGTGATTTTATCTGCAGTCAAAGAACGAAAAACTTAACCCAATCTCCAATTTCTTTTGGACATTTTTATTTCTCCATCCTTTTCTCGTAATTGTTGATGCGATTAAATCGCTCAGGATCGAACCTTGTCATTGTAGGACGTTGATAAAGATGCTCTATAATCCACATCTGTAACAAGATATTACATCCCTTGAAAAAACTCTTTCCCTTCTGACAAACAGTAAGAGCAAGGTAAATATCGGCTAGGATCATTGGTACTATAATGTAATCTTTCTTAATCAGTATCTGTACCACTCCCGCTAAATGAATATTAATTTTTTCTTCTCTTCTTGGGAAGACCATAGTGCCTAAAAAGGCTACCATGAATGTAAATCGTCTGTGAATTTTCCAAGCCTCAAAACTCCCCTTGTTACAACGTTGTTTACCGTACTTTTGAAATGCCTCTTGCCTTCCGTATCTGTCATACAAAAACTGCAAGAAAACCCAACCTTTTTTCATTGATTCTTCTTTTGTATTCCGTATGTTCATGAGCTTGCAAAATCTGTTTATCGAAATAAGTCTTGGGGCTATAAGTTTCTTCCGATGCATATCCCCATATCCAACATAACCCACTATTTCCTCTAAAGTCGGTGTCAACTCAAAATCTGAAAAGCGAAATACATTATTTCTCGGATCCCAAAAATTCAGTAATGCAACACTCACTTCCCTATTAGGTTTGATTCTTATGATACTCGTAAAAAAACCCAAATACTTATGTGTCTCGTCATAATCGAATGTATCCATCATAATCAAAGCTGCAGAGGGATTTCATCAACAACCTAAAGTGGTACACTCCCATCTCTCTTTCTTTTTTGACATTTTCCACGAACTGGAGGAGATATTTTATACCTATTAATAAGGACGTCAGATTAGCAAATGTTTAGACTTAGGCAGAACTTAATTTATTAATTTTGAAAAAATTTAATCTTGACTCATGAGACCTAATGCGACCATTATTGGGACTTAGTTGTAAAGAACAATTTTATCAAAGTGAGAGCAATATGACTGATAATATTTTTAGGAAAATCATTTATTTAAATTGACTCTTTTAAAATTTTTGCAACAACAGACCTCTAGATAAATTTAAACTATATGTTTGAAGACAATACTCCTAAATATACTTAAAAGAACAAAAATAAAATAAAATGACTTAGAAATAAAGAAAAAGAAGAATGATTGTTTTATGCATGAAGTTGTATAAAAATTTCAGCCTCACGACCCCTAAAGGTTCAGAACTGTTAAAATATATGTTTACATATTTTATTACTTTGCAAAAATTCAGCTCATGACCCCTAAAGGTTCAGACTATTATGATTTTTATGTTAAAATTAATTTTGAAAATAAGAATGAAAAGTAAAATAAAGATAATAATATTCATGAAAACAATCATTTTTCTTCTTCTTATTATTATTTTTATTATTTTTTCTAAAAATATCCTACGATAAATCTGTGAATAAATATATTATTATTATTTTTCAAATAAATGGTCGTATCCTGGGTAGGACTTTCTACGTATCTCACAAAAAGTGAGAATCAGAACCTCTTAGTTCATGAAGATTGTAAAAACTATGTTGCTTTATATTTAAAAATTTTCTTTATTTTTTTAAAATAAAATTTTTCTTTAAAAAATGATTAACTAAATTTGAGGATAAATTAATCTCTCGCATTTTAAAATTGCCTAAAATCGGTCAACAAATAAATAGCCTTCCAAGCAAATGTCAAAAAGTACGTAGGATGCACATGTTGATCTTTATAAATTAGGTCACCTGTCCTAGACAGACTCGGCCCCTGTGTCGAGTCCCGCTAAGTCAAATGCATATGATGTAAATAAAGTGGTACCTAATAGGGATAACCAGATTCTGAGTTTTTAGTTCTTCTAAGTTTAAACCTAATAGGGATAGGTGTCTAGACTGACTTGCCCGAGCGGACACTCGAGACGGGGAGGGACAACTTGGTCGGTAGCAGGGCAACACCGCCTTCGTTGTCGATCCAAACCCCGCTTAACATGTGTGACTATATCCTTCACCAGGTGCCTTGACACTCCGACTATCTCAAAAAGAAGGTGGAAAGCATATGTTGCATTCCCTCTATCCTATTTTAGAGACTCAAAGAGGGTACGCGAGAGAAGACAATATATAATATAGTTCAAATAATATCAAAGAGGTAAATAAGCGACAAGTAGCACATAAGGCCAATAAACACAATATCAACAATAATTAAAGCAAGTATAAGTCAATATAAAAAGCTCGAATTCTTATTATTCCCCAGCAGAGTCGCCAGAGATGTCACACCCCCTTTTCTGCTCAAAGGTGTCAAGTTGAAGGGTTTTTCCAATTAAAGTGACAGTTTTGAATAGAAATTAATTTATTTACAGAGTCACCACTTAGAATTGAGTTATGGTGTTCCAAGTCACCTTATTGAATCGCTAATCAAAAGGAAATGACTCTTTGTTGGTCTGCGAAAATAGAAGATCGGGTAAGAAATTTTGTTGACTGAGGGGAAGGTGTAAGGCACCCATCGAATTCCGTGGTTCTAGCACGGTCGCTTTTATTGACTATTACTTGACTTAAACTATTTTGAATAAATTATGTTTAGGCCTAAATTCGCTCATTTTTTAATATACTAAAATTATTTAAAATTCTTGTATTAAATAAATTGGTGAAAATTGATTTTAGAAAAATATTTGTCAAGGTACATTATTGCATCCTTGAATTTTAAAAATCCCAAAAAGATGCGTATGCCATATTCTTAATCAAGACGGGCTTTGGTTATTTTATACTCGCCTAGTATTTAAAAGTTTGCATACTCGAAATACTACCCAACCTTAATAGTAACCTTAAGCGATAGTCATTTAAAGGTGATCAATTATTTTAACAAAATGATTATCAAGAGTTTTTTTTTTATATGATAGTGAATAAAAATACACAAATTAGGCATATCTGAAAATCATGCTTGACCTTAAAATCTTATTTCTTTGTTGGTTTATACACGGGGAGTACTTGAATATGACGACTTACTTAAATCCAACTACACCCAATTCACTATCTCAGAGTCTGGATGCAAGATCCCAAATTGAAATGAAGCAAAAGTAGGTAACTTATAGGCGAATTTTGATCAATGATTAAAAGAAAAGGTGCAATAAGATACTTTAACCTCTAACTTAATACTAATCTAATATGGCAATAGGGTGGTTGTATTACTGGAACGGTGGAACCCCATAAATAATATTATTTGAAATGATTTTAGTGTATGCATGTTGTGTTTATCACCACTTTGCATTCTATGTGTGTGTGTTGTGAATTTTTTTTTTTTAAAAAAAAATAATAATAATAATAATATTTTTTTTTCATGCATGCACGCATCATAAGTGATGGTTTATAATACAATTAAGTTTTACTTGTATATCCACTAGTCCTAACTTTACAAACTTTTAACGTCATGAACTTTAAAAATATCTTATTTAGAGTTCAAAACTAATCTATTTAATATTATTTCAAACTAGTAAAAGATTTAAAAATAAAACGTAGAGCACAAACTACATATAAATAATAAATCACACACACTAGATAATAAAAGACGCCATAATTTTTTATTTTTTTAAAATTCAGAATGAAATTTACAAAATTAATAATACAGAGATCGAATATGAACTTGTAACAAATTAAACCGAATGTAGAAGCAGAAACATCGCCACTGAAAACTCAAACGAAAACCTCGAACTCTAATCGCCACTTCCTTTCTATCCTTTTCTAATGATCTTTCTTCTTCTGTTTTCTAAGTTTTTTTCTCTGAACTTTGTTCCTTTTCTTTCTTGTTTTTCCTTTTCGCTTCTCTTCTTTTCCTTTCTCAAGTTTTCTTTTTTTCTCAATGGTTTTCTCTTTTGATTTTCTCTTTGGTGTATATTTTTCTTTATATGATCTTATATGATATAATACGTATATCCTAGGGGGGTGAAAGTCCTTTTAAGTAGAGGATTTTGGGGGGAACAGTTATTTTTAGAGGGGAAAGTTGTTCATTATAAGATAAAGGATAGAGGGAAAAAAATTTAAAATTTAAAAATCCCTCTTTTTTAAAAAAGAAAATTATTTTATATATATAGAGAAAATATTATTAATAATAATAATAATAAATAAATAAAATAATAATAATTAATTAATTTACATTTAATAAAATACAATAACAATTCATAAATAGACAAAAACAAATATAATAAAATAATATTAAAGCAATTATTTATTTATTAAAATTTATAAAAGAAAACATAGATATTTTTAATTTTATATAATTTAAAATTAAAATAAAAATAGAAATAAGAATCAAAATAATATATGATTAAATATAAATATAAATATAAATATTTAATATTGATAGACAAGTTAAAATTTAGGGAGGATAAAAAATCACGTGTCTACAACTCTAACTCATAGGCCATATTGCCATTGCGCCTCAGAATCCTGTAAGGACCAATATATCAATGACTAAGCTTCCCCTTCTTGATGAATCTCACATCCCTCTCATGGGTGAAATTTTTAAATAAATTCAATCATTAACCATGAACTCAATTTTTCTTCTCCTCACATCTGCATATGATTTTTATGACTCTGAGTTATTTTCATCCCTTCTCTAATTAGATAAACTTTCTCCACAACCCCATGAACTAAATTAGGCCCTACCAAAGTAGTTTCACCAACCTCAAACCATCCAATAGAAAATCTACATCTCCGACCAAAAAATGCCTGAAACAGAGGCATCTGAATACTAGAATGAAAACTATTATTATAAGATAACTCAATGTTAGGTGAGTGAGCTTATCAATTACCTTTAAAGTCAATCATACAATCTCTCAACATATTATCTTAACCATCTGCGGATGGAAAGCTGCGCTGAGATGAATTTAGGTATCGAGACCCTTTTGAAAAGACTTCCAAAATTGTGATGTGAAATAAGTACCTTTACATGAGATTGTAGACAAGAGAACTCCATACAACCTAAACAACTCTCGAATATGAAGTCTACCGTAGTTCTCAGTTGAATCTATAGTGTTAACTGGCAGAAAATATGTTGACTTAGTCATTCAGTCTACCACAACCCATATAGAATCATAATGTCGATGCATAAGAGATAACCCTGTAATAAAGTTTGACGAGTGGTGAATTTACCACTTATTTGTACTCAATATTCGTGTACACTACTATAATTTAAATATATAATTGCAGACATACAGGTGATGAGAAAGAAAAATGTGGAATCGAGTTTAACAAGATCAAAAAGAGAAGTAGAGGAACAAAAGAAGAAAAACCCTGCACAGGAAACTAGTCTCAGAAACCGTGATTGCGGTCGCATAACCGCAATAGCAGTGGATTAAGCTTAGTCAAATTAGCATGATTGCAGTCACTAGAGAGCGATCGCAGTCACCGCGATCGCTGCCTAGCGGGTTTAATGATCAAGGGCAATTCAGTAAGATGATGTAGTTGATTCCACTTCCTATATAAGGCACAAATCTTTTTCCCTTTGAATTATTATTAAATGGGGTAGATTGAAAATTAGAAACTTGGTGAACTCTAGAATTTGGGAAACTTTTGTGTATTTAAAATTTCAAGTTGAGTTTGGTGAAATTGAAGTGTCAAGTGAAGATTCTCCTTATTCTCCGTTGTTATGGATGCCATGAATGAATCTTTTGGTATATTTCTTTCCTCTACTTCATCACTAGCTAAGTTTACTTATCTTGGGTTATGTTGAACTACAGTACAATTATGTATGGGTCATGATGTATTTGTGTATATATTAGTTAATTGATGATGGGTTTTACCATTGCTTAGTTAAATTGGTTGGGATTTGTAGGTGAAAGCCCCAAAAATCCAAAATGGGTTTGTGGGTGAAAACCCCAAATTCTTGAAAGATCAAACCATCCTTGAAAGATGGGTTTGAGTAAACTTTTGGAACCCATATCATTCTTGAAAGAGGGATGTGGGTAACAAGGCGATAGTATATAATTAATGGATGTAGTGTGCAAATTTTTACTATTTTAGATATAAGGGCAATTAAGAAGTTGACTATATCATGGGCATTTCCTAGAAATAGGGATGCCCAATTGAGGTAATCGGTGGTTGAAATTGACACATTTATTAGGTATTCGAAAGGATCAACGAGTGAAATTTTTTAGGCTTTGTTGACAAACTAACCTCAAGGACTTTCAACCTAGCCTACCACATCATTGACCACTAAAATTCACACCAAATCTTCATGCACCCATGCATAATTTGCCCTTAGGTAGACATAATCCCAAGATCCTTCTCATCTTGAATATAAGTCCAAATTGTTACTTTAATTTGTTTATTTGAGTTGATATTGATAAAAACCTCACACAACAACAACCCCATTTTTATTCATGCATTTTGTTTTGGTTACATTGCGGGTAACTTATTAGTAGCTTTTAACACTCATAGGTTTAGAAATCTAATTTCTCTCCTCGTGGATTAGACCTCAACATTAGTTGAGTTATTGACAACGATCGTCCTCTACCAATTTTGATGATATAGGTGAGCGTTATCAAAATGGCACTGTTGTCGGGAAGTGAAATTTAGTTTTCACTATGTGTGGTGTTGAGTGTTACTTTAGGTATACCCGTGGTGATTTTGGTTTAATTTCCTTGTTGTTTTTGAGTTTTGATTAGGTAATCACTATCTCTTCCAAATAATCATGAGTTAAGAATGCATGGATTATCTTGGCACCGAAGAGCATGAAAGTGCTATCTATATCCCCACCACCTAGAGTAATGTAGTATTTTATGTCACAGGTGTGATGTTATAATTACTTCATTTGAAGGGAATTTTGGGGGTCAAGCCCATAAAGACCCAAATTTTTATTTGAAGAATTTTATAGAAGTTTGTGCCCCCTTTGATATTGCACACATATCCTAAGAGTCCATTCGATTGCACCTTTTCCCACTCTCTCTAACGGGAAAGACGGTGCTATGGATAAGATATTTCCTCGCTGGTTCCATCACCTCATGGGTAAATCTTTTAGAGGCGTTCTTTAGTCAATACTTCCCACCTTCGAAGATGTTACAATTGTGGGATGAAATCATTAATTTTTGCTAATTCTATGAAGAGCTGTGGTACGAAGCTTGAGGAAGATTCAAGGAGAAGCTCTTGAAATGTCCTAACCATGAGATACCGATGAAGATGCTCCTCCAAATTTTCTATAGGGCATTGGACCAACTCAACAAAGCCATAGTGGACAATGCTTCGGGTGGATCACCATTAAATTATCATATGGAGTTGCATCAAAGGTGTTGGGTCAAGTAGCAAGTTTATCTAAGGGTTAGGACATAAAGGATGCCAAGCTGGTGGTCGTGGGGGCTCCCTCCTCATCCTTTGTATGCCAAGATGGAAAAGGTCAAGGGGAGGAAGGAGATTCAAACATGATCAAGGTAATGTCACACCTTGAGATCCTTACTAAATATATGTTTGGAGTCATAATTGAAAGAGTAAATATTATAGATGTAAGAGGGGCTAGGCCACGTGAAGGTGCGGAGGAAGAGGTGCTTGATGACAAGCTGAGTGTGTTGCCTAAGTATTCGGAGGGTTTCCACCTTGCATCTCAAGGGCAAAGTGAGAATCAAGGTTGGAACCATCAAAGTCAAAACATACCACAATGTGAAAAAAAGGGTGCATCAATAAAGAAATTTTTGCTCGGATCTTGATTAGAGTTGAGGAGACCGACAACATGATGAAAGAAATGAGAAGTGATTTCTCTATGCTCCACCAAATGATTGAGTCCTACTTAACACCATTCAACAACTAGAGGCAAAGTTGAATCAAATATCGGTGTATCTCTTTGAGAGACAAAATAAAAAAATGGCAAGTGGGAAGGTAACAAATGCTATGGTCACTCAGGATAGAAAAAGTCTTGGAAATAACATTGAGTTTGATAATCCCGGTGAAAAAAAAGATGATAAGAAAACAAAGGCAAAGAGAAAGAGGACTACTTCATTTAACTTAATAAGAATAGGATCATTATCCTGTTTAGTCTTCACCTTCATCACTAGCAGAAATTTTAAGCTATTCTAGACTATGACTCTACTATTGGTGGAATCAATAAGGAAAAATCCTAACCGAATAAGTCTGTAAACGTTATGAACTAACTCTTCATTTTTATCCTCCATATGAGCAACACTACTCATAGAAAGTTTGTTAAGGGCATCGACCACTACATTTGCTTCACCCAGATGGTACAAACACTTATTAATAATCCTTCAATAACTCTAAATATATCCTCTGATGAAGATTTAGATTTTTCTGATTGAATGCACATTAAAGGATTTTGTGATCCACAAACACATCCATATAAACTCCATATAGATAGTACCTCTAAAATTTTCAAGGCAAAGACTACTCCTGCCAACTCAAGATCATGAGTCGGGTAATTCTTCTCATGAACTTTGAGTTGTTTAGAAGCATAAGCTATGAACTTACCATGATACATCAACATACATCCAAGGACAACTCTAAAAGTATCATAATATACAAAAAAACCCATCTATACTCTTTAGCAAGGTAAAAGTTGGAGCAGTAGTGAGTTGAATCTTTAACCCCTGAAAATTCTTCTCACAAGCATCGGACTACTGAAACTTGACTTTCTTTTGAGTCAACCTAGACATAAGAGAAGTAATGGATGAAAAAACTTCGATGAACCTCCTGTAGTAACCGGCTAAGCCCAAGAAACTCCTAATATTTGATGGAAGGATAGGTCCAGGCTAGTGCTTAACTGCTTCAATCTTGTAAAGATCAACCTGAATGACCCCACTGTAAATGATATGATTAAGGAATGCTACTGATTTTAACTAAATTTTACACTTGTTGAACTTAGTGAATAATTGGAGATCCTTTAGGGTCTGCAAAATAATTATCCTCAAATGGTCTATATGTTCATCCTCATTTTGAAAGTAAATGAGAATTTCATCTATGAATACAATAAAGAACATGTCTAAATACTATTTGAACACCCAATTTATCAAGTCCATAAAAGCCACAAGAGCATACATTAGTCCAAAAAAACATAACAACAAATTCATAGTGACCATAATAAATTCTGAAGGTTGTCGTTGAAATATCACATTCTCTGACTCTGAGATGATAATAACTGAATTTGAGGTCTATCTTTAAGGAAAAACTTGCACCCTGAAACTGGTTGAACAAGTCATCAATCTCTTGTTAAACTAATAGCAATTGATGCACATTTTGGTGTGACTTCAGTGAAGTGTAAGATGCGGGAAGCACGATTGAGATAGTTCGGACACGTGAAGAGGAGGGGCATGGATGCCCCGGTCCGTAGGTGTGAGAGGCTAGCGTTGGATGGTTTTAGACGGGGAAGGGGTAGACCGAAGAAGTACTGGGGTGAGGTGATTAGGCGGGACATGGAACAGTTACAGCTCACCGAGGACATGACCCTAGATAGGAAGGTCTGGAAGATGCGAATTACGGCAGAGGATTAGGGCCAGTTCGGGTCGCTAGTGTAGGGAATTAATTGGTGGGGGTGTATTCCTGTTATGATTCCGTATTTAGTGTTTCGTGTTCCGTGTTCCATGTTTATTACGAATCTGTGTGCTTTCCTCTGCTTTATATTCCTGCATTCCTGCTTTACTCTGTTTTATATTCCTTATGGGTGCCGTATCTATGTTATGTCATCTGCTTCTGTGCTGTACTATGTGTTTGTGTGATATCTCGTGACTTGAGCCGGGGGTCTTTCGGAAACAACCTTTCTACTTCATCAGAGCTAGAGGTATGGACTGCGTACATCTTACCCCCCCCCCAAGACCCCACTAAGTGGGAATACACTGGGTTTGTTGTTGTTGTTGTTGTTGTATCTTTTTAAGCACCGGGAGAATTAAAGCACCTCACGAAAAGATGTTACATTTGATGAAACCTTTATCTAGTGTTCTTTTAACTTATTTTTCAATTTCTTAATCTCAGTGGGAGCCATTCTGTAAAGAGTAATTGAGAGAAGTTGGGTATCCGAAAGAAGTCGCCCTCTGCATCGTTATTTTTTCCATAGATATCTAATTTATCTTGTCATTTATTCCTTTTTGGTCTTTATTAATTTATATAATCATCATCATCCAGCTGCTCCTGCCAACTCTTACTTACAACTAAGCAAATAGGGTTAGGGTTTTTGACTCAAAATTCTTAACCCTAACTAGATGATAAGTACAACTGTCAGAGATCATATTTATGGTATTAAGGTAAGAGAAACCTATCTATATGCACTGAGTTACTACCCTATCATTCTAGGATTATTTCATTAGAAAATTAGAACTTAAAAACTCTGGTTCTGTAATCAACTGAGGCATTACAAGAGTGCAACTAATTCATGTCAAGAATGACATCAAAATCGGTTATGTTTAACTCTACTATATCAACTATTGTAATCTTTAGAAAATTAAAACTTGGAAATGTTCGTATATCTGTTTGGTTATAACTGCATCATCAATAGTAGTAGATACTGAGAAGGATTCTACAAGGGTTTAGGGATTGATGATAAAATTTATTATAATAATGGGTCACAAAGGAAAGTGTGGACCTTGGATTTAATAATGCATAAACATCTATAAAAAATACTTATAACGTACCAACAACTATTTTTGGCAAGCTCTCCTAATCCTGGCGAAAAGATAAAGCATAGAAGTAGTTCTTGTGCTGACCATCGCCTGCACTAGTAGAAGCATCCTACTGAGCCGGGTGACCTGAAGGAGCTACTGAAGAAGTATACTGGGCCTTATTACCCCCAATATCCATGTTCAATAAAGGGATAGTTCCTCAACCTGTGTTCAGTCTGACCGCATAAAAAAAACCCTCCTTACCAGCATGGCACTAATTTGGATGATTTTTACCACACTTAGGATATGCTGAAAAAGTGTGATTATCTATAATAATGCCCTAAGACTTAGAGCCTGATGTTGTATTTCTCTAATCATGTTGAGGTCTGCGAGATGGAGCACTAGTTGAAAAAGGTTTTAAAGCTGAAGATCTCTGATAAAATTGAGAGTGATTACCACCACCCGACCTTTCTAAGAGTAGTCAAAATTTTCTATCCAAGTCATCTTATTTTGCCTCTCTTTCTCCTTTAGCTTCTCATCCTCTATCTCTAGGCATGATTCATAAGTCGAGAGATAACTATTTTTCTAACAACGATAGCAGTCCCATACTTATTAACCACTAACTCTGAAATATTAGAATCAAACTTGCTCATTAGAACCTGTGGCTCAGTATTCATTTCTGGAGAATACTTGGATAACTGGGTAAACTTTAGATAATACTCTATTATAGATATGTTACCCTACTTCAAGTTGATGAACTCTCAATCGTTGCCTTTATTTAACTTACAGGAAAAGAACCTATCTATAAAATTTGTTACAAACTTATCCTAATCAACTGAGGATGCATTTTCATTATGGTTATTTTTTCATTTTTTGAACCATAGTTGAGCCACCCATTTCAGTTGATTGGAGGCCATATCTACACTCTCAAGTAGTGTAATAACCATGATTCCAGTGATTTTACCCACATCATCTATAAAGTCGTGTGGATCATCATTTACTTCTAAACTATATAACTCTAAAGTGTTCAATCGAGAGAAGTTTCGAACTCTAAGATTTGTTGAATTTTTGTTAGGTTTGCAGGTGAAATTTCTTGCTTATTGACCTGTTGGTATTAGCTTGATCAAGAATATAAAAAACGGCCCTGAATTTTGCATAAGTGACTTATTTATTCAAGGGATCTACAAGTGCTGGTGGGGTTGGATGATATCCGTTCCTACGATCGTTGGCTTTCTGAAAGGCATATTCTATAAAGTTATATAACATGAATTAGAAGAATAAATAAGTCTATACTCTATCACATGATAAGAACATAAAAGAAATGAAGTTTTCCTAAAATGTTTCATAGCCACCCTCTTATAAGTTTGGCGCACTTTACACTCACAAAAGAGACGCTACTTAATGCGGCTTTCAGACATCCAAGGACACCTTAAATCTAACTTGATACCAAGTTTTTCATGATCTGAGAATAATCCCTGAGGTAACACAGTAATTAGAATCACACGTGACTTCATGCTAATCCATGACATAGAATAATACTAACTACTCTAAATATCAATAACATTAAGCAAAAGTTAAACTAATTAAAATATAAATGTCTGAACAAATCTTATAATCTTTGAAATAAACCAAGTTTGAGAAGAAATACTAAAACTAAAATAATGTGAAAAGCTGAAAAATTTGACTTTATATGTAAAAGCCTCTACTACTCATAATCCACTGGAATAAGTCCTCAACTAACTATAAATAGTGAAACTGAAATACTAAAGAAAATTGCCATTAATACCTGTCCTCAAATGATGAAGACTCATAACTAATAGTCGTTGATATGACATTAGAATGTACTAATTGCTATGTGAGATTGAGCGTCTGAACATATATCATCAAATGATGCAACATAAGAGAAAGTATGCGATCAATACTTTGAATGTACTGAGCATGTGAGATATACAAGCTATAAAATAAACTAAGCATGTTGAAAATACTGATATGATTTGCTGAATGCAAACTTAGAGAAAATAACTGAATTGTAGTACAATAACCCAGTAATGATATAAATATATGTTGATATGTAAAGGTACTCTGAAAAATCATAATACAAAACAAGTAAAATTAAATAGAGAGTCATGTACAAATACACTAAGTTTGAGCCCTTGGGTGAGTCTAGTAGCTCACATAAACTACATGAGGTAACATGAAATTCAATGTATACGCCTTATTGGGAGGACATAATATACCTCGCCAGGTTATAAAGGAATGACTAGTATGATCACTAAATTTATGCCTAACTAAAGGGTTAAATGAACCTACAGTGGCACATAGTTCTGACACGTTACGTGAAACTTAAATCCTAGTCCAAATCAATGCTAAGTAGTACACCCAAAATGATAATATACTAATAACTCATATAAAATTTTTGTTTTAAAAACTGGGTCAGAACTTATTTAATCCGAATGATTTCAGAAAGTCTATAGACTGAAAACTAGTCATGTTCATACTAAAACTCTAATCATCTGAATAATGTTTTGCAAATACAACTGAGACATATGAAATTTTCTTAAAATCATGCTGGTATTCAATTCATATAGGATTATATCATATTGAATGTAAAATCATGAAAAATATGCTATAGCAAAGTAGTGATCATAAAAAGACTAAAATTTAAGAAAAATCATAAATTGAGTATGAACCCTAAATTATCATTCATGGAGAAAATAGGATTTACCGAGTTATTTAGGCCATAATGAAAGAATGTCCATTGTTGAAATTCCACATACTTGGAGTCTAAGATTTTGTGCTTCGGGCTTGAATCTTTGAAGTTTTGAGGAAGAATCCTAAGTCTGTCTTGAGAGAGCTTAATTGTTTTTTTTTATAACTTTCTAAGTGTTTAAGAGTGAATGAGGAAAAAGAATAGACTAATTTCCTTTAATTCCACTAAAAATAACCCCAAACGACATAGTTTAAGAGTAAAATTTAAGAAAAAGTTGAAAATACCCTTGATTAAAGTAATTAAAATTTATAAATTCAGTCGTCAGAGATCTATGGTACGAGTCGTACCTTGAACCCACGAGTCATTCTTTGACTAGTGGTTCTTGGGTTGAACTCGTAATTCTAAAAATGGAAAAGGTTCAAAAATACCCCTAAACTAACTAAAACGGATCAAAAATGCCCCTCGTTAGTTTTTAGGCTAAAAAATGTCCCTCCGTTAAATATTTGGTTCAAAAATGTCCTTCCCTTTAACAGAATTCCACCAAGCATGCCACGTAGGTAAAAAAATCCATGTGGCCATGCCACATCACCATGCACGTCATCTTTAATTTTACCACCTAAATTAAAAATTTAACCCGACCCGAAATTAAAATAACCCGACCCAAAATAAAACAACAAAGAAAAGGAACGGTCTTTCCCTGTGCCTTCTTATTTCTCTCTCCTGAAAGAAAAATTCATACTAGGATTCACTGCAACTACTCTTTGAATTCATTTGAAAAGGAAAGATCCATTGTCATAATTCGTTTGTTTCCCACGGCTGCTTATGATATAAAATTGCTTTTTGGATTCATAATTATTTGGTGGCAACTATGAGCTTTGCTTGTGAGTCCTTTTTTCTTTTAAAATTTTGCTATTATATTATAGATTTTTGAAGTTAGGGTTCACTTCAAAAATTAGGTTATAATTTTGCTATGTAGAAAGATGATTTTTTTGTCTGTAAATGATAAACATAGTTTCTCACAAATTTGAAGCTATCATTTGTTACCCATCTAACCTTATGAAACTCAACATTAGTTTACAATATTTATGTGTGTTATTTTATATTATTCAAATCTGATTTTTGTGGTCCTAATGCCTCTTTTTTCATTGTATATTATTGTGTTGCTAGTTGAGGGGTCTTATTTCTCTATTTTTGTGTAAAAAACATATGGTCCCTCTATGTTTGCTCTTCTTAGTATAAATTCCCTGTAATGCTTTATTGATTTGAGATTATATGTGTTTTTTATGTTAGCTAAATCTTATTACGTATGTATTGTATCAAGTGATTTGTGTGATTCCAGTGTTCTTTTTTCATTGTTTATTATTTGCTGCTAGTTGAGAGCTTTCTTTTTCTCTATTTTAATTTTTAAGTTTAATAAATATTTGGTCCTCTATATTTTGTTGTTTTTAAAGTTTTGAAGTTCACCAGTAAATACTTCTTTTATGTTTAATGGTAATCAAATCTGAAGTTTTACTTTTATGATGTAGCTTTCTAATACAATTTATGTATTTTTTTCAGACAACTAAATATGAAAGGTTTGTTTGTTGATTTTATGTTACACTATGGGGGTAAATGGATTAAAATTCTCCAACTAGTATATGAAGAGAAGTATGTTACTGCTCGGAGAGATATTGCTTATGATATGATAGATTACTATAAGATAGAAGATGAATATACCTAAAACTTCGGATTTGTGGCTGTGAAACAACTACTTGTGAAAGGTCCATGTAAGAAACTTTTCTTGGTTGAAGGGTCTGAAGGTATTAAAATACTCCAGTCACTATTAAATGAACAATTCAAAGTGATTCATTTTTTTGCCGTTGATGAATTTGAAGAATCTGTTTTCTCTCCAGCGTTACTCTATCATCCTGAAGAACACTTTATTGAGTGTGAATATGGTACTAATGCTGAATTGGAAATCGATTCTACTGATAATGGTGAGTCAAATTATGAGGAGTATAACTTGGAGAAGTTAGAAGCCATTAAGATGCAACGGAATAGAAAAGTGAATGACAAACTTGATCATTACAAAGAACTTCATCTTTCAATGACCTTTAAGGACAAGAAAGAGGCTAAAAGAGTTGTGGATCTCTATGCCCTGGCAAATAAGAAATCACTTAGAGTGAAGCGAAGTGACAAAACAAGACTGAGGTATATATGTGAGGATGGTTGTCCATTTGTCATTTTAGTTTCACTAGATGGTAAGGGTCCAGAATTTAAGGTTAAAACCTTAATTGAAAAGAACACTTGTGAGATGCATTTACGAATCCTAGAGCCACCACATCTTCTTTATCCCAATATTTCAAGGGTAAAGTAAAGAATAATCCTAAGTTCAAAATCAAGGATATGAGACAAGACTTGGATGATCAATTTAATTTAAATGCTAACCCCTCAATGTTGAAAAGGGCCAAGAGGATGGTACGTCAAAAAATGGAAAACAACTTCTTAGATGAGTACAACAAGTTAGAGGCTTACACAAATGAGATTAGATTAAGTAATTTGGGCAGTGATGTAGTGATTAATTTATCAAAGGATGGATTAGAACAAGGGAAAAGAAAGTTTTTTAGAATGTTCATATGCTTCAATGCACTAAAGTTAGGATGGAAAGAAGGATTGAGACCTTTTATTGGACTGGATAGGACTTTTTTGAGAGGCCATTGCAAGGGACAACTACTTGTGGTTATAGGACAAGATTGTGATAACTGCTTCTATCCATTGGCATGGGCTATAATTGATAAGAAAACATCAAGGACTTGGACATAGTTTCTACAATTGCTAGAGAAGTCACTGAATCTGAAAAATGGAGAAAGTGTCACTTTCATTTCTGACATGAAAAAGGTAAATTTTAGTTTATAAATTTCAATTTATTTGAATCTGTCCACATATGTTTTTTATGTAACTGAATATTTATTTGTGTCACATGATCAGGGACTGGTAGATGCAGTGAAAAATGTCCTTCCTTTAGCCCACCACAGGTACTTCAAGAAGCTGTAATATTTTTCTCTTTGTATTTTATGGATATACATTCACTTTTTATGTTTTATAGGTATTGCGTTAGGCATGTTGAGGCCAAATGGATACAGAGGTTTAGGTCAGGAGAGATGAAGAAACTGCTTTGGTGGGCTGTTTGGAGTACCTATGAAGAAGACTTCAAGGAACAGTTAAGTGCCCTTGGAGCATTATCAGAGAAAGCTCTCAAAGACTTGTTAAAATTCAATCCAGTGAAATGGTACAGGGTATATATGGACACTGTTTGCAAAAATCAGATGGTGGATAATAATTTCACTGAGTCCTTCAACTCTAGGATAGTGGAACTAAGGGGAAAGCCAATCTTGAAGATGCTTGAAGAAATAAGAGTCAAGATAATGAATAGATTGAAAGAGAAGGAAATTGAGGTAAGCAAATGGAAGGAAAATTTTAGTCCTAAGTGCATGGAATTATTCACTACCAATAAGAAAATTGCTCAATTTGTACTGTTAACTTCAATGGTGATATTGGTTATGAAGTGTCTGAAAGTAAAGATAGGCACATAGTGAACTTCTTGGAGAAGAAATGCACTTGTAGGTCTTGGCAGCTGATTGGAATTCCATGCCCTCATTCCATCAAGGCTATGGAGTATAACAAAATGAAACCTGGTCTTATGAAAAAATAGATTAGTGTGTGGTATAGTAAGGAAGCTTACTTGAAGACATACAAGGTCAAGTTATTGCCTGTAAGAGGTGAAAACTTTTGGAAAATTTTGCCAGAACATGCAATAGATCCACCAGATTTAGTGAAAACTGTTGGAAGACCAAAATTCAAAAGAACAAGAGAAAAAGATGCAACAATTAAAAGAGCGGGAGAATGGGCTCACTCAAGAAAGGGAACTAAAATGACTTGTAGTAAGTGTGGTTCAGTAACACATAATGCAAAGACATGCAAGGTATCACCTTTATGCCTATATATATAAATGAATAATTTTATGAATATTTACATGAACTAATTTTATGCATTTTAATTTAGTTTGCTGAAGATAAACAAGGGGCAAGATTAAAGAGAAGAAAGGGTGGAATTGAAAAAGAAGAAGAAGTTCAAGATGATGTGTATGACATTAATAGTTCAGCCATTCAACCAACACAAGAATAAGAGGACCAACGGTATGAACTAATTGGTCTTTCTAGTAAACCCGAAAATGATCCAGATTTAAGGCCTAAAATTGTTCCTGAAGACACAAGTTGTTGGTGAGGCAAACTCTCAGAATTTCAGCTGCTTCTAAGAGCAGATTGATAGGTTTTAGAGGTGATCTTGCTGGAGTTAGTGATCCTACATATTTTTCTTATTCACCCTCTAAGCTTACTTGGAAAAGAAAAAAGGCTATCACTAGCAATCAGTTGAAAAATGCAAGAGAGACAAAGCTGGGAAAGTTGAAGGCTAAAAAGGCTAATGGGAGAACCCAAATTTAATATGTTGTGACTAATTCTAGGTATTGAATACTTTTATTTTGTTTTTGGTTAAAGTTGATGCAAAACATTAAGGTTCATCTGTGTTTATTTTGACTGAATGTGGGTGCAAAACATTAGTGTCCAGCTTTTGTACTATTTTGGTTACTATTTTTTGATATTTATTCTTACTGTTTTGGTGGTTTCATTGGATTATTAAGTGAATGCAGAAATTCTGGTTTGACTGGAATTTGTGCTCGGGTTGTTGTTGTTGTTGGATGGTGAAGGGCTTCATTGCATAATGCAGTAATATTGTTTACTAATGTTTCCGTTCCCAGATTCAAGATATTTTTCCTCTTACCTAACAGAGCATCGCTTACTCAAATTATGTAGTTTCTTCCTGTTCCTTGTTAAATTTACTGCATTATGACGTTAGTCTCCATGCTCACTTATATCTAGCAGGCAGGGTTTATTTTTCGAATTCATTTCCATATATTGTGATAACTTCAATTGGAAACAAGACTACTAGTAAATTATGAAAGAGCAGAACAAAACTCAACCAACCTAGAGATGGCTAGCTATAATATGAATAATCAGAGTTTTTATGTTCATAAGGTTTTTCAATTAAACTAGTTGTGTCTGGCCTTCTTGATTGCTGTTCGTAAAGCGTCAAGCTATCAGATCACGTTGGTAAATAATAAGCTTTAATCCCAACAGTTAAGTGTGACTTTCCATATAACGTCTGATTCATTGTAGAAATTGTATGAGTCCGTTGACCTGTGAGTTAAGTCGTGTCTTCTTTCTTACTCCCTTCATTTCAATTTGTTTGTCCTAATTTGCTTTTTAGTCCATACGAAAGAATGCCCTTTTCTTTTTTAACTTTTTAGTTCTAACTTTCCACTTGATGTGTTCTCTTTAGTCGCTTAAGATTTCGTTCATTTAAAAACCATTGAGCTTGTTGCTTGATCTATATCTCTGTGTGTTCATGTGTGTGTATAAGCTCTTTTCTACCTAAACTTTTGTTTAATATAAGTACATTTTAACTTTTAGTTGTCGTCCTCTTGAGTGAATAGCTATCGCAGGCCTAAATTAACTTGTTACTGCCTAGCATCAACCAAAATTTAGCACAATCCACTGGTTTCTATGTACATTAGACCAATGGAGCAGAAATAAAATATCAATCTCAACTTCGTTAACAACATAAGTCATTCACTTCATTGCAAATACTTCAACTTCATTAACAATATAATACCAACGCTTCTACTTCATTACAACCAACAAAATAGATTTACTTCAATATAATTTCTCCTAACATAGACACGAACATATATTCACTTCGTGATTCCTAAAACATACACAAAGAAAAAAAACACATGAGATGAAAACGATAAATTTTAACTTCTTGATCTTCTTCTCCAAAATGAGAACCTTGGCAGCTTCTTGGGCTGAAATAAGTTTCATCACTTCTCACAATTGCTTCAACAACCTTATCCATCCTTCGGTATTCAATAGCCATGCCAACGGCTTGTTGATACTTGCCATCCTTTGTACACCTAATAAGTCAAAAGAAAGGTAATTATAAATCAGAAGAAACATCCAGAATATAGTGTGAGACTTTTAGGTTCAGATTGTTATTCTTCCACGACAAAAGATGAAAATGCACTTACTTATCAAGCATATTCTCCACGATAGCCTCGAACCTGCGATCCACCTCTGTGGCTTCATACTGGAAACTAGGTACAAAATTTACACCTCTGAATTGAACTCACATGTACTTGATTATATATTATGCATAACAGGGCCAACACTGAACAGGACAAATAGCAGTCCAAGCGGGAATAAGGATACAACAAAAATCATCCAACTTACAAGATATCCATTCTACTAGAAAACCCATATAGATTTCGAATTAGGACCTCACAACACAATTGAAAATCCAAGATACATAAGGCTTACCAAAATTTATGAATATGTAAAATGAATACTCCAAAAAGTAGAAGAAAGAAGTAGACAATCAATAGCAACCAAAGGTAACATCAGAACAACGAAAATCCCTACATTTTACCACGAGAAGAGAGCTGTTATCTAGCTTCTTGCATCAGCAATAGATTTATTTATACTACTAATTTGCAAAGAGTTATTTATACTACTAATTTGGGTTTCATATTTGAAAATACTATGAGTAGATAATAGAAAAAGTTTCAATGACATGATCAGTACATAAATTGAGAGAAGGAATGCAAATCAGATACCATTTCGGTCCGAACAAAACAAAAAAATAACATCTTGAGATAAGGTTGATTCATTAATTAGCCATTGTCACAACCAAAGCTAGTGATTGCCACCAAATATTCATCAATTCAACAAACAAAATATGACAATGGAGCTTTCCTTTTCGAATGAATTCAAAGAGCAACTGCAGTGAACCCTAGTGTAAATTTTTTCTTTCGAGAGAGAGAAATAAGAAGGCACAGAGAAAGATGTTCCTTTTTTCTTTGTTATTTTATTTTGGGTCGGGTTATTTTAATTGGGTCGAATTTTTAATTTAGGTGATAAAATTAAAGATGACATGGAGGTGATATGGCATGGCCACGTGGCTTTTTTTTTTACCTACGTGGCATGCTTGGTGGAATTTTGTTAGAGGGAAGGGCATTTTTGAGCCAAATATTTAACGGAGGGGCATTTTTTATCCTAAAAACTAACGAGAGGCATTTTTGATCCATTTTATATAGTTCAGGGGTATTTTTGAATCTTTTCCGTTCTAAAAATATAATAGATACAAAAGTAAACAAAATTAAATATTAAACTCACTAAACTTAAATATTAAATTTACCTCTACAGATAACACTGACAAAAAATAGCAATTACTCAATAAAATTATCGAGATATGAGCAAGTTAGTCTAGATATCATGATTATAAAGAAATCAAATTGAGGGGTCGTTAGGCCATGCAATATGAAGTCATGATTTGAAATGCTGATATGAAATCATAATTTGAAATTATGAGATGAAGTTGAAGTTTTGTTTGAACATGCAATTTGAGCTTTTTATGTTTTATGTTTTCTCATGAACATAAAAATCTCACAAGTTGTGAAAACTATCAAAATTACCCCAATTCTATAATCTTTATCAACGAAGAAAAAGTTTATCACAAAGTATAATGCACTATTACACAATTATTATAAAAAAAAATATAACATTTATTGATTAAACTTTAGTTCAATAAAAAAGTAAAATTGAACATGAGTTATAGTGTACTACTCTTCAATATAATCATCTCACATAGTTGATAGTACGGACCATCTGCTCTCGTTGAGTTTGCATTTCTCGATCAGATAATCGAGAAGACTAATCAACATTGTTACTTTGATTATTGTTGGTCAATATCATTAGTAACTATATCTTCATGTTCATGTACTATGAATATTTCATCACTCCTTTAATTCACTATGAAAAATTATATTTTTTAATGAATGAATTTGAGAAACTTATATTTTTTAATGAATGAATTTTCTAGTGGTAAAGTAGGAGTTGATTTGAAGTTATAATAAATTTAATGTTTGTGAGGGTAATAGTTACTGAGATATAAATAGTTTAAAGAGTAATAATATGGACTATAAATTCTTTTTACATATGAATAAATGAACAATGAAGTGCTTTTTTTTTTTACAAAACATTAACTTTTGTATTTGAAAATTTTCAAATCATGATTTGAAGTTTTCAAATCATTTTTTTAAAAAAATATTTGAGATTTTAGTCATTATATGAAATCATGACATAAAATTGAATAACTAATATTGATTTCATGTCATAATTTTATATCACAAATATGAAATCGCATTCGCATGTCGAAACGTAAGTAATAGTTAGTGGACATGTCAAGAATGTTTTCCTAACTAAGATAAAGAAATGACCCCTTCTAATTTAGACTTGGGGATGGGACAACTTTCAAGTTTGTTCAGCCCCATGACTTACTTGTGGGACAAAAAATTGATTTTAAAAAAACGAAAGAACTTTTTGAAATAAATAAAAGAAGAAAAGGAAAAGTTTGAAAATGTCACATTTGAAAGGGGGGCATCATCTCTTTTTGCTTAGTTTACAATTCTTTTACCGCTCTCCATTCTCTTTCTTTCTCTGTTCACTGAATTAAATAATTCAACAACTAGTCTCATTCTCCCTTCAACTAATCGAATGGCGTTCCTGTTTTCGCATTTCCATTAGCGCTCTTCTCCCAATTCTTCTTCGTAATCAGTTTCAGGTACGTAATGGAGCATAGTATTTGATTTTTCCATGTTTATCGGTTCAACATTTTTCAAACTCGGTATTATATTTTGCTTTTCTGTGCGTTACATTTTGTTTTAGGAGTTCTTTGTGAGGCCTTATTGTTTGGCAATTAGGTTTAGTATTTGTTTTTACTTCGAGCGGTTGATAACCGTGGTGTCCAGACCAGCTTTCTCACCCACCCCGACTAATTCCACGGAATATTTCTCACAAGCAACAAGTACCATTTAACTCTATCCCGTCTGCAGTTGTCTTTGAAGGTTTCAAAATGGAGTCTTTAGGTGGCGTTTTCCCGCTTTTTGGTGCTAATTGCCACTGTCTTTTCCTTTATATATTTCCTATGCTGAGGGCTTAAGAGCTTGTACAGCTTCTGAAATCTTATGCAAGGCGTAGAACTACTTGGATTACGTTTTTTCATGTATATACTGTACTCAAGGATCGAGAAATTGTGTTTTTTGATGGAAATTTATGGAATAACCTAAACTCCTGATTAGAATTTCTTAGTGATTAGTTGTATGTACGAATTGATTAATTTATTACATTTTCAAATGGTCTATGAAATTCGAATTGTACCCAAGGGTGTGGCATGGTACTCAATGAAGTAGGTTGAGAACATGAAGTTAGGTTCAAATCCTAGTAGAGAAAAACAATAAGTGATTCTTCCCATCTGTCCTAGCATTGGTGGACAAAGTTACCTGGCACCTGGTACTGTTGCTGGTGAGAGCTTGCAATATCCTTGGAATTAGTCGAGGTGCGAGAAAGTTAGCCCTGAACACCACGGTTATCAAAAAAAAAAGTTGAATTGTCTCTAGATATTCAAGACGTTGTAAATATTTGCTATTATTTTCGTCCTGTAATGACTATTGAAACACGCTCTGGATTGAAGAGGTGATGCTAATGCTTTCTGCTGAGTGCTTAGCAAATTCCTGTGTTTTCAAAAAAATTCTAATAGATGCATTTTCTGTTGATGTAAAAGATGTTTGCAGGTTGTGCGACGATATATCACCTGTGAAAAAATTACATCTGGATTGAAATCTGTTTGAAGCAAAAGTGGTCTTCTAGCTCATAAGATGGAAAATTATGAGATTTTGGAGCAGATTGGGAAAGGTTCCTTTGGCTCTGCACTACTTGTAAGGCATAAACAAGAAAAGAAGAAGTAAGGAGATGTGCAACCTTTTCTCAGTCCATCTGTTATACTTTGTTCTTTGTTACTGTGTCCATTTTATGTCATGAATTATTTCATTATTGTGGTGTTCTCTTTATTTTGATATCTGACTTTTCTCTTCTTTTGTTCTGTTCCTAAAGATATGTTATGAAAAAAATCCGCTTAGCTCGCCAAACAGAGAGAACACGCAGATCTGCCCACCAGGAGGTTAGCGTTTATTTTACTTTCTTTGTGATCTGAGAGGATGAACAGGCTAGTCACGTTTTTTCTATAGGGATCTCCTGAAGAGTCTGAAGACATCTGCATATCTTGGCATCTAGAGAAGAAATTTCAGAAGCACTATAGGATTCACTATAATTGTCTTAAATTGTTAAGAAGTTACACAATGAACTGCACATTCTTACCTGATTGGATGAAAGTTAAGTATGCGTTAGGGTTAAACATTTACCAAACTCTTTGATTTGATAAAAGCCACACAGCAATGAAAAGCCTTTTGTTTATAAAGTGAAGTAATAATCAGTTTTGTTGAGGACAATGATACTTGCTTTTCTTAAATGCACCTTGAAAGCTTTAACTCGGCTAGATCTATTCTGCCTAATCTCTTTCTTCCTTCTTTTTTCTTGAGAAAGACTAGGGAATCTGGACGTGCAAGTTTCTATGTGCAATTCTGAACTAAGTTCTTTATTTTTCAGATGGAGCTGATCGCAAGAGTACGAAATCGATTTGTGGTGGAATACAAAGATTCCTGGGTGGAGAAGGTCTGTGCATACTCTTGTCCTTCCACAATTTCACTTCAGAAATATATAAGGAATCAACATACATGTGATAACTTGTCTACTCATGTCAATTACTTGTGGCTGCTCACAATGTGATCAACATGAAAGATTGTTAAGTGGAAGCTTACAAATTGTACAGAAAGTTGCCCATACGGGTTAAATGTTGAGCTATATACGAATTAGAACTGCTTTTTAAGTGAATACTCAGCCCTTGTGCATTGTTATTGTTCAAGGGATTTTGATTAGAATATGCATCTAGGTATCTAAAGGTGTCAGAGGTATATTGATTATTCAAAATGGTTAATTTGGATTTTACTGGGAAAAAGGTGGTGCTACAAATCCAATTTTAGCAAATATTCTTAAGTTTTAACAGACCAATACATGGAGTGGTACATAAGTTATCTTAGATATGCCTAAACCTTTGAGTTGTTCGTAATGTGGTATCCCAATTTTCAGGGATGCTACGTGTGCATTATTATTGGGTATTGTGAAGCTGGTGATATGTAAGTCATCTTTCCTTTTCCTATGAACTAATTTCAGAATATTGGACCTTAAGGCCTGAGCACCTGAATCTAGTTGCTTATGTTTTTCTGCCTACTTGTCGTTTGATCATCTCTTCATTCTTTATACAGGGCAGATGCTATTAAGAGAGCTAATGGTGTTCTTTTCCCTGAGGAGGTCGTTATTAACATTTACATTTCCTTCTGACTCATACCCTCCTGCCTCCACCAAATTTAATTCCTAATATTGAGACCATTTCCTTTCCTGAATTCTAATACTGACTGATAAGCAGAAGCTTTGTAAGTGGCTAGTTCAACTGTTGATGGCACTTGATCACTTGCATACAAACCATATAATCCACCGTGATGTCAAGGTGAATTGCATATCTCTTCTATGTTATTCCATAAGGTTTTTCTTTCTCTATTTCATAGATTTGTTAGTTGATTTAACTTTTTTGCTCCAGTGTTCAAATATTTTTCTGACTAAAGAGCACGATATACGTCTAGGTAATCCCCTTACCGTATAACTTGAAGTTGGGTTGATTGTCTTTTAGTATTCATTTCAAGAGTTGTTTTCAGGTGATTTTGGTCTTGCTAAAATACTGTCTACCGATGATCTTGCTTCCTCTGTAAGTAACTTGTCTGCGAATATTCTGTATTTGTGCTTGTTGATTTGATTAGTCTGGTGATGAGGCATGTTGGTTGTCAGGTTGTGGGCACTCCAACTTATATGTGTCCAGAGCTTCTCGCTGATATACCCTATGGTTGCAAATCAGACATCTGGTCTTTGGGTAACTCTACCTTTCCTTGCTTCACATGGAATCACTTTTAGTTTAGATGCAAGCAGCTTTGCTGACTGTTTGCATATCCAGGTTGCTGCTTGTATGAAATGACTTCTCACAAGCCGGCATTCAAAGCATTTGTAAGTCATGAAATAGTACTTTCCAGACTATGAAATTCTAGTACCATCATGAGCTATATAATCAATTACCAAATCATAGGTACAGCTGACAGTTTTAGGGAACATACTGGCAATTCAGATGGCATATTTGTTTTTTAAAATAGTATCTGCTATAAATATTAACTTTTAGCATATGGGCCATTTATGTATGATTGGTATACACTTCCATGCAAGAAGTGAGAGCTGGAGTGGTAATTCAAGGATGCAGTTAGAGAAATTGTAGATTGGTTGAAAATGGGAGTACCTCTCATCATGAGTGCAAGCAGTGAAATAAATGGAGGAAAGCACTCCGAGTGGGGTTAGAGTTGCAGAAGTTAACATTGCCTTTCCAATCAAAAGTGGTGCAACTGTTAGATGTAACTCTGGCTTCCTGCTGGTTCTTTGGCGAGGCTATTTGTGTTGATTTTAATCCATGCCTTATGCTGGCTCTGAGAGAAATGAACTGCACAACCATGTTTGGTATTGCTGAGTTCCCCTTAATGGTGTACGGGTGTGGGAGCTAACAAAGATACATTGCCAAACTATGGGCTTGTAAGAGCTTGTAGCCTTGATAATAGTTGTCTTGAGACCAGCATCAAGGAACCCTTACATGGCATTTTGTGCTTATCATCGTGGTTGTGCTAATAAATTCCACAGTAATTCTGTTGCTTTCTGCATTTCAAATCCATTTTTTAGGATATCCTCCTATGACTCTTTCCATGGGCTGATGGGCAGAGTAGCCCTTCATTACTCTATCAATAAGCGAGAGCAACGGTGCTTACACTTATGGTGTATAACTTTTTCTACCTTGAACTAGTGGATGTAGTTCTTTCTTAGGATTTTGACATTCATTAACTATTGATTTTCATTTCTTTTTACTTTTATTAGATTTTCGGTTTCTCATCATGAAATCAATTAATGTTTACCTGAAATATGTTTATTGTTGTAATACTTTAAATGACCTCCAGTGATTTTAATGCAGGATATGCAAGGTCTAATTAACAAAATTAACAAATGTATTGTTGCTCCACTTCCCACCATGTATTCTGGTGCACTGTGAGTAAATTATCTTTTGCACATTATACGCTACCCATTTTTGTGCTTATTTCGTCAAATTGGTAGTCTTTGTGCTACAATTGGATTAATATATGTTTGCTATTCTGTTGCTAAAATTATTGTTTTTTCTTTCTTGGCAGCCGTGGCCTTATTAAGAGTATGCTAAGGAAAAATCCAGAACTCAGGCCAAGTGTAAGTATCACTCACTTCCTCATTGTTTACTATTTACTTGCTAAGTGCATATTTGAGCGGCATGAAGAACCAAGGGCGTTTACTGGACTTTTTTTACTCTAATTCTCTTCCAACTGTTGCTCCAGGCTGCAGATTTACTCCAACATCCCCATCTTCAGCCCTATGTTTTAAAAATCCTTCTGAATTCTGACAGCCCGAAACAGCACAAGTTCCCAGTCCAATCTTCTAATTCAACACATGCAAAGAAAAAAAGATTGTCTGAGCCCAGAAATGCTCCAGTCTTAAATGAAAGGGAGCTGAGGCGATTGTCCAGTGATAGGGCTTTGAATCCTAGTGTTTCTGGAATTGACTCCCCATGTTTATCTCGGAGAGCAAATGATCTAATGAGCTCTTTGAAGAAAAATTTTTCAGAGCCGTCTGTTGAAAGTGCTCCTTATGACCTTGGTGTAAATAGTTCTGCTGTCTCAAAGTTGTCGGCTGCTGTCAAAACTGTGCAATTCAATCCAAATAGAAATCCCACACCTCACAGGAGACAGAGCACTCCTTTAAAGATGTCCAATGCTGGTTCTACCCGTGAACTGGTAAGTTTCTGGTGGAATAGCATCATAAAGAACTTCAATTTTAAAGTCAAAACAAATGAATATAACTCCAGACAGGAATCGTCAATTCTTGTCCTGATTCTATATTATTGAGCTTATACTTGTAATTTTCCAAGGTTTGAGCTTTCATCTAGAGTTTGAATATTTACACACATATGCAGCTTCCAGTGACAAATACACCAGTCAGCCAACCTTCCAAGTCAACACGTAGAACATCTCTTCCTTTATCAAGAAGATCTGGGAAGTTGGAATCACCTTACAAACACAATGTTGGTCTTGTTCACCAAGTGGAGTCTCCCAATGTTTCTGTGAATGCTCCAAGAATTGACAAGATGGTTGATCCCTTGGCTTCTTCTGAAGACCCTCTTTTACCCATCCAGAGAACTTCACCGAAATCTGTTCAGTTGTCTTCCCCATCACCATGCTATAGTGACTGGTCGTTCACAAAAGACAAGTGTACAGTACAGGTTGTTGACAGAACCTTTCCCAAGCCACCTTTAATTGACCCTATTCATGGAGTTGCACAGATTGGAAGTGAGTGTTCGGAACATAATGCAACGACTGGTGCCTCAAGCCGTTCATCATCAGATTCTCGTTCGCGGAAGTTTGACACATCTTCTTACCAGCAACGTGCTGAAGCCTTAGAAGGATTACTTGAGTTCAGTGCGCAACTATTGCAGCAAGAGCGTCTAGAAGAGCTTATGGTGTTACTGAAGCCATTTGGGCCAGAAAAGGTTTCTCCAAGGGAAACTGCTATATGGCTGACCAAGAGTTTCAAAGAGAAGGGAATGTAGCCTTCTAAATTTTGATCTTTCCTGCTTACATGAACTAATGATTGCATGGATTTTCAAAAGAGAAAAAAAAAAATCACAATGCATAAGGGAGAACTGTACAACATGAATAACCTGTTCATGAGAAGCAGAAAGGGAAATTGCTTTACAATTGATTGTCTGGGTTTTTGTTGAAATGTGATGGTAAATGAATAACCTGTTCATGTGCACCTCGTCTTAGGAAGTTTGATGTATGAGTCTTTCGGTTTTAACAAAAGTAAAAGTAATGAAAAGGTAAGGTAGAAACTAGTGCTCCAGTTAGCAAAATTATGTCCTTTCAAAAACTTCACCCAATCTTATTTTCTTGTTTGTGGTTTTTCAACTTTGATTTACCTTTTGCTTTTAAAAAGACACTAGCAGAAATGCCTAAAAGATTGATGTAAAGTGTGGTATTCTCATCGGAGTATACTAAATATTCACATTGGGTGCATAGAAGTCCTCATTCAAGGCCGCCTTCCAGCCACCTATCTACCATAGCTGTCGCGCAGCACTCCACCATCAAGCACTACAACAACGTACTCAGTGTAATTCCACAAGTGGACTCTTCCATCATAACAAAATAATTTTCTTAATCGTCGACTCAAACAAACGAAAAAAAGTACAATGAATTGGCCCATTAAGTTGATTGTTGAGCACGTTGAAATCAACAAGGCTTAGTGGGTTGATGCTTGGGGGAGTTTCATTGAAGCCATTGTTATGCAAGAGAAGTCCAGCAATGCATGAGATTGACATAAAATTAATTCTAATAAAATTTATTCTTTTAGAGTTGAACCAAAATAGCTAAATATTTTATTTTTAAAGACTGGTAAAAATTTCTCAGAAAAACTATTGACGTTGTTACTTTCAAACGAAATATTTGATTTCCTCTATTGAAGAACCATCACTTTACGTCCGTTCAAACCTTTAAATCTAATCGCACCTATGACTGAGCACAGTTGCAACAAAAAGAATTCCCCTTGAAATATGAATTATCATGAAAGATAAATTTATTCATGATCCTTTTATAAATGACGACGATCAACCAAAAATGAAAGAAGTGTGAAAATTGAGCATCTTCATCTCAAACTCCATTGAAGAGCATGAAGAGAAAAAGACGAGGAAGAATTTTATTGAATGATCATTATTACAAAGCTACACAATAACTTTCTCGTACCAGCTTATATAGCTGAGGAAGAGAAGCTAAGGAAATAGCTCCTAACTAACCCCAATTGAAAGCTAAACAACAACTCATGTACAACTCACTACAACTTAACCACTCAATTAAGTCGATTAACCAACATTGAGCTAACAGATTAGAGCTACAGTAATCAATGAAACAGTGACTGAAACTGTGTCTGTGATGGTGAAGTGTATCACCATAATGAACATCAATTCAGTGCATTTTAACACGCTTCATCAAGCTGCAGGGTGCAAAATATTGAGCACACCAAGATTGCTTAGCAGGTGCTGGAGTTGAGCATGACTCAACCATTTAGTAAGAATGTCTGCAGCCTGATGTTGAGTTGTAGTGTAGGATGTTTGATTGAGACCTTCTTTGATCTTGTCTCTAATAAAGTGACAGTTAATCTCAATGTGCTTTATTCTCTCACGGAAAACAGGATTACCTGTTAGTTGGATAACTGATTTGCTGTCACTTATGATTACAATAGGCTTCTGAATAGAGACTCCTAATTCAGTAAAAAGACCTAACAACCAAGTAACCTCAGCTACAACAGATGCCATACTCCTTACTCAGCTCCAGCGGAACTTCTAAATACAGTCCGTTGCTTCTTGAATTTCCATCATCTGAAGGAGTCACCAAATTTGACCATGTATCCAGTAATAGATCTTTTTGTGTTAAGACAGGCAACCCAATCAGAGTCACACCAACATGTTAATGTGGAAGCTGGTTTAGCCTGCGACCACACCTCCCGGCCAACTATCCCTTTACGTATCTATCCACTCTTGCTGCAACATCCCATTGAGATCTCTTGGGACATTGCATAAACTGACAAAGAGTTTGGACAACATAACTTATATTAGGTCTTGTAATAATGGCATAAAGAAGTTTTCCTACCAACTTCTGATAAGAGATAATGTCATATAACACAATGTCACTAATGATGCCATTGATTTGATCATAATCTACTGATGTCAACTTACATTGAATTCAATAGGAGTAGCAGTTTTAGCACCACTCAATGTCTCAATCCAACATCAAAGATGAGTTCCAGGGTGTACTTTTTTTGATTCAAAATCACACCTGCAGGAGACCTCAATATCTCAATCCCTAGGAAGTATTTGAGCTCCCCTAGCTAAGGTCGTTCAGCTTAAATTGTTGATGGGGTGCCAATTTGGTGGCATTAATGATTTGTGCACTACTCTTAGTAATGTAAAAATCATCAACATAGACTAATACAAGTACCAAGTCTGCATCCTTCTTAAATGTGAATAAAGAATAATCATATGTGCTTTGTACAAAGCCAACAACAAGTAAGGCACTAGTAAGCTTGATATTTCATTGTCTTGGTGCCTACTTCAAACCATATATGGACTTAAGTAATTTGCATACCTTAGTCTCACTAGGTTATTTAAAGCCTTTAGGAATTTCCATATTAACTTCCTCATCTAGATCACGTTGAAGGAAAATATTTTAAACATCCGTTTTAAATAGACTCCATCCTTTGGAGACTGCTAAGGCAATGACACACCTGACAATTACCATCTTGGCCCTAGGATAAAGAGTATCATAATAATCACATCCTTTTTGTTGGTTGTATCCTTGGCTACTAGTCTAGCTTTGAACCTTTCCACTTCACCATTTGCATGCTACTTGATCTCATGCATCGATTTTGAACCAACTGCATGCTTACCTGCTGGCAAGTCAACTATTTTCCAAGTTTTGTTTTTTTTCAATAGCCTGAATCTCAAGATTCATGGCTTATATCCACCTCTCAGACTTAGAAACTTCTCTAAAGTGTTTAGGCTCTTTAATATCAAACATTTTGGTGAGATAACTCTGATAAGCAGGGCTAGTATGAGTATAAGAAAGAGAGTTAGCCATGGGATATCCGGTATTGCTCTGCCTTGCACTAGTAGTGGTGTAATATTTCAACCAAGTAGGCTATTTGGTTGTTCTAGAAGTCCTCCTGGGAGGTGGTGCAATATCTTGTGGAACAACAGATGGACTAGGTTCAGCAGGGCTGAGAGAACAATATTCTTATCTATTATCACAGGCATATTTGGTGCTAAGTCAGCTGGAACGTTGAAACTTCTTCACGTAAGATCACAACTTTCTCCTCTTTCAAAGAAGAGCCTAATAGAATTGAAGAATGATCTATATTAATGGTATGACTAGTAGAATTTTAATAAAAAAGATATACATCTTCCTTGAAGAGCACATTTCTATTCACAAGGAACTTTTTGGACTAAATATTTTAGAGTATATAATCTTTTTGCACTTCTGAATATTCCATTAAGATGGCATGAATTGCTCTTTCTGAGCATTTATCACTTCTTGATAAAACTGTGGCATAACATAGACAACCTATAACCCTCAAGTAAGACAACATTGGGTTTTTACGATATAGCAGTTCATAAGGACTTTTGTTGTTCAAAGTTGTAGAAGGCAATCTATTTATTAAATAAACAACTGCCTTGATACAATAGCCCCAAAATTTGATGGGCATATGAGATTGAAACCTGATGCTTCTAGCCATATTAAGAACGTGCCTGTGTTTCCTCCCAGCCAGGCGATTTTGTTGTGGTGTGTGGGGGCAACTACTTTGATGAAAAATGCCTAACTGATCAAATAAGGAGTTGCATTGTGAATTAAGAAAATCAGTTCTATTATCTGATCTCACAATCTTCATATAAGCACCAAACTGAGTTTGAATCATTGGAAATAAGATCTTAATATATACAATAGTTTCTGACTTTAATTGCAAGAGATGAACCCACAAAAATTTGCTAACGTCATCTACCACAGTCAAGAAATAATACTTGCACTCCACGATAGGTGTTTTAAAAGGTCCTCATAAATCCATATGAACAACTTCAAACAACATGAAAGCTCTAGAATCACTTATAGGAAATGGAATTCTAGGTGCTTAGATAAAGGACATATAGAACAATCACTAAACAATGCATGATCTTTGTTGTGATGAGCCAGACCAAGATGTTTCATGATTTGAAAAGAAGGATGACCAAGCCTCTGGTGCCACCTACTGATATCATGGCTTGTTGCTCCTGTAAATTTTTTTTTTTATCATCTGTCAGCCCTTTTATTCCAATTTTTTTCTTGAATTTGTACAAATCATTCCTCTTTACCAATCCACTTCACCAGACCACTGAAGAGGTCCTAAAACACACAAAAGTCAGGATAAAAAGATACAAAATAAGACAAATTCCTTGTGAGATTGGAGACTGACAACAAGTTGAATTTAAAGTCTGGTACATATAGGATGTTCGTCAAAAACTCATTCTCAAAAAATTGTGTGCCACTAGTGTGTTCAATCTCTACTTTAGCACCTGTGGGCAAATGCAGTTGATCATTTGATGACTTGGTTAGTTCATAACTCTTAGACAATAGATTTTTGTTTGTTCTTATGTGGTGTGGGGAACCTGAATTTTTTATCCAATCCAGTGTGAATACATCTGTTAATAAACAAGTTGTAATACCTGTCATATCAGCCTGCCTGGTATCCTGTACATCTTATTAACATGCTCATAATCTGCTTATATTCAGCTTCAGTAAATGCTGGTGCTTTAGCTAAGAAAGTATTGTTAGCTCTATAGCTAGTTGAAGTCACCTGTGTAGGATTTGGTACACTATTACGTACATTATTTTGTGATGAGTATGCTCCTTGTCTTTCAACACCTATATGTCCTTTCTCAACAATGCAACCAGCTGATATATGGTGTTGATTGTCATAAGAGTGACCTTGACCTATTGATTGACCTCTGAAGCTATTTTGCTAACCATAACCAAACCTTTTCCTATTCTTCCAGTTTGTAGGATAACCAATCGACTTATAACAATTTTCCTTGGTGTGGCCTGTAAAGTGACAACACTCATATTTCTTTCCTTTGGAGTAGTCTTCTTTCCCCAAATTCCTATTAACATACATTACTACTGGTTCTAGTTTGTCAACAACACTATACTGAAACACCTCAGATTTTGGCTCTTGAAAATTTCTTGAGCTTTAGGCTCACTGCCTTGGTTATTACTGGACCCCCGGAGTCGTAGGGTGTCTTGACGACTCATTAGAAGGAGTCGTACCCAAACCAGTAAGTTTGAGGCTTGATTCTTCTCTGATTACGAGTGGCTCACTAAGAGCCGTAAGGACTCGTTATGAGTCGTAGGTTCAAATCGTAGGATGTCGACCCTATGAGTTATAGGTCATGTTACGAGTTGGTGGGTTGAGTAGTAAGGATAACAATTGATAAGAATCGGATAATGTTAATAAACAAGAAAATAATGTGGAAGTGAAAATACTAAGATTAAAGACAAAAAATTAAAGCTAGATCATATTTGAGAATAAATTCCCAATTTTGTGCTAAGAACCCTAAATATTAATAGAGTCAATTCAAGAACTTAGATCCAAAGGTGATCTAGACCCCTATTTTGAAGAAATTAAAGACAACAATTAGTATAAGACTAATCACCTTTTTTAATTAACTTTAATAGAAACCAAAGATATCAAGTTAAGAATTAATCTTACCTCCTAAAGAATCGTTCTTATAAGGTTGCAAGATATTCCAAGTAGCCACACACAAAGGTGTAAATAAAAGAAACTCTCAACTAATAATAATATTGTCTGATTGAAAATAACAAAATTCATCCCTATATATAGGGAAAAAACCTATCCCAAATAGCATGGGATTCGAATTCTACTTTTATGAAAATAAATAAATCTAAGAAACTTTAAACTAGAAAACTTTAAAACTAGGAAACTTTAAACTAGGAAAATAATATCAAAAATAAATCCCCAAATTTAATCAAAACTCATATGGCCCAATCTTCTTCTGTTTGGACATGGACTCGAATCGTGAAATATGTATAGAACTTAGCCCATGTTTCTCTGTAATTCTTGGGATCGTTCTTCGATTTTTCTTCCATCATAAGTATCTTCTTGATTCACATTGAAGTCGGTCAATTTTAATGCAAGTGGGCTAGACTGGATGCTATCATTACCCTCTTCTTGAAAACAATTCGTCCTCGAATTGAAATCTCGCAAAATCAAGAAGACATACAATAGTAAACAACATTCATTACTTGAAAGCAACAATGGTAGGAACACAACAAGATAGTGACCATGTGTCCACTTAACCCAATTAATCCTTGCATATATAAAAACACCTTTATAAAGCATGTGAACATTGTCATCCTAATAGAAAATTCTCTTATTTGTATGAGCACAACAAAATTCATGTATGGATAACATCGGAGATGATATGTGCCTCTCCAATTTAACTCTATCAATAAAGTACTCTAATGGGCTTGCCAAAGACGATATAAGATCTATAGAATATGCATCAAATTGAACACTTTTATGATATAGCCAAGCTATGGGTGTCAAACGAGCCGGGCTGGGCCAACCCGAAATCGACCCTTCTATTTTAACCGGGTTGAGGGCCGGTTAAGGGCAGGTTTTGGCGCTAGACAGGTCGGGCTGGGCTGGGCCAAATAGTAAAAAAATTAAAACCCACCCTAACCCGGCCCATTTAACCCAACCCGGTCAAACCCACCAAAATCCAGTCAAACTTGGTTAAAAAATCGGTCAAACCCGGTCAAAAATATTTTTTAAAAAAAAACTTTCTTTCAATATACATTACATATACCCACCTATATACATTATAAATACGTTAAATAATATATATACACTATATATATAGTATATACTACATTAGAATTTAAAAAATATATACACATATACACAATTAGTCAATTACTCATAAATACGCACCATTCAATGTATATATACTACTACTTATAAAATATACTACAATATATATACATTACAATATATATAGATATACTTATATACTAATTCATAAAACATATACACATGTATATGTTAAATATACAAGATATATACACATGTATATGCACCATATAATGTATATATACTACTACTTATAAAATATACTACAATATATATATACATTACACTATATATAGATATAGTTATATACTAATTTATAAACATATACATATATATACGTTAAATATACACTTCTATAGAAGATATATACGTGTATACGCACTATTCAATGTATATATACTACTACTTATAAAATATACTACAATATATATACATTACAATATATATAGATATACTTATATTCTAATTTATAAAACATATACACATGTATACGTTAATTATACACTTCTATAGAAGATATATACACGTGTATACGCACCATTCAATGTATATATACTACTACTTATAAAATATACTACATTATATATACATTACAATATATATAGATATACTTATATACTAATTTATAAAATATATACACATGTATACATTAAATATACACTTCTATAGAATATATCCAATTTATAAAACATATACACATGTATACGTTAATTATACACTTCTATAGAAGATATATACACGTGTATACGCACCATTCAATGTATATATACTACTACTTGTAAAATATACTACATTATATATACATGACAATATATATAGATATACTTATATACTAATTTATAAAACATATACACATGTATACGTTAAATATACACTTCTATAGAAGATATATGCATAAATATACAAAACATATGCTACTTAATATAATAAATTAATAATATTTGGTAGTAAATTAATAATATATTAGAAGTAAGTTTTAATTTAAAATAGAAAACTAAAAATTCAATTTAAAATTTTAAATCGTTAAATGAAAAAATATAAAAAGCAAGGATTAAGGAGTGAATGAATTTGGGGAATTTTATTGATTGTAAAATGATCCAAAATTTATAATTTACATGAATGAAAAATCTACAGATTATGCATCATTTTCCCAACTCATTCATATTAATATTAACGGGAACTTGCATAGGATAGTCGAAGTCAACGAGGGCAAAACCATGCATTGGACTTGATTCTGCTGAGTTCTCCCGTGAAGTCATAATTTCTTCAAGTTTCAGCTCGTTGCTCGGCTCCGGTTCCATTCCTTGGTTTCTTCTTTCCTCTCTAATCCAATCTCTAAGGCAAACTAGAACATTCATTGCATTGCTTCCCAATGAGTGTCGGTTATCTCCAAGCTGCTATCGTCCCTGACTAAAGGCGCTCTCTGATGCAACGGTTGACATTGGAACATTCAAGATATCTCTAGCTAATCTTGAAAGCATAGGATATTATGTTTCATTATTCCTCTACCAATCCAACGTGTTGATCGGTCGTCTGCGATCCTCTGGTGTCGTTCGAAGATAATATTTCAGCTCTTCTCGATAAGTTGATGTGTAAGTTCTCTCATCAAATTGTTCCAACAATTTAAATCATAAAACGAATCAGAAAAACCACTATGTGACGACTTTTTAGAAGAGATGGCTCCTCAGGAGGATGAGGAGCGACAGTTGGAGTGATATTTGTAGGTATGGCTAAATCAAATAAATCAGCATAGTGATTATATAATTTTTCTATGTAATCCTTTGCATCAGCCATAGCCGTCCATAAATCAGATTATACTTGTTCAGAATCATGGTTAGTATTTATTTCTAAGTTAATATAAATAAGAGTACTAAAGTGGCACATATTATTATATTTCATGCATGGATTTAGCATAGCACCAACCAAGTAAATAGGGGGAATCGGGAAAAAATATTTTTCAAATTTCGTAAACATGGCGCCAACAACTTCTTTATAACCTTCTTTATTTTTATATTCTTTGAGCAAACCAGAAATATCAGCTATATATGCCAAAATATTACAAACAGTAGGATAATAAGCACCGAAAAATTCAACCGTAGCTACATAAAATTTTTCTAAAAACTTAACAAGATCATTAATTACAACCCAATAAGAATTATGTAGCATGCAATCAGCAGAATCAGCAAATGAACCGCAATGTTGGTTAAAAGCTAGTGTAATAGAAATTCTATATTTATAACAAGTTTTTAAAAATTCATACGTAGAATTCCATCTAGTATCAATTTCCTCAGGCATCAAAATCGGTGTAAGTCCATTTTCTTGACATTTAACTTTAAATTCTCTAATTCTCGATCTACGATTATTTCCTTGAATAAAACCAACGGCAAGATGAATTTTTTCAATATAAAGCTCAAAAAAACTCAAGACCATCTTTTACAATTAAATTATATATATGACATATACACTTAATATGAAAAATTTCAGGTAAGGGCGGAGATAGCGTAGATTTTAATTTTTTTTTATAGCAGTCTTGTTGTTATTAATATTATCAAAAGCAATACATAAAATTTTATTTTCGATACCATAATATCCGATAATTTTAACAATAGAATTAGTAATAAATTGTCCAGTATGTTTACGATCTTCATCATATAAAAAAAGTAAGAATATGTTTTTGCATCACGAAATTACTATCCATCCAATGACAAGTAACGGTTAAATAATCATTTTTATTTACAGCACGACCAAGATCAAAAGTTAGGGACAATCTACATTGAATATTTATTAACAATGTTGATAAATAAAAACAATATTGTGAATGAAGTCTAAAAATATCAGACCGACAAGTAGTTCTAGGAATACCGTTAAACATAGGATTATAAATTGTTTGTATATAACGAATAAAGGCATCAGAAAAAGAAAAACTAAAAGGCAAACAACCCACAGCTACCATTTTAACTATTTCTTCCCGGTTCCTCAATTTATTATACTTCTTCGCTACGTGACCAGTTGTTGGGTCCATTCTAGTTTGCGTTGGTCCACCAACATCCCCACCACCTTGTGTAATATTTAACTCTCTTTTGTGATCTTCAACTATATATCTCATTAAAGTACCCATACTCCCTTGCTTGCCTCCACTTCTATGCTTATATATTTGTTGACAAATATTACATTGCACCTCAATATCTGATATACGTTCAAAAAATTATCATGCAACACTAGTTCTTTTACGAGGTCTTGGGGCACTGGGAGAACGGGGAGGGAGATTAACCGATTCAGATCTAACGTTATCATCTCCTACTGCGGGTGTCTCAACAATATTTTCATTATCTTCGTCTAAATTAACCGCATCTACTTCATTTTCTTCTTCTATACCATAATTTTCCTGAGCTTCTACATAATCCATTTCGTGAGCACCTACACCTATTTCTTCCTCAAAAGGTGTACCAAGTGGTACCGGAGGCGAAGGCACACGGGTATATCTACTACTTGAACTACCTCTACCGCTAGTAATTCGCTTTTTACTACCACTGCCGCTTTCGGAATAAAATTTTTTAACACCTTTAGTAGCAAGGTTTCTTAATTTATCCATAATATAAATTAAATTAAACTAAAAATATTCAAAATACACAAATATAATAAAATTAAATATTAAACAATTAATACAATAAATAAAAATTAAACATAAGAGATGGAACGACAATACCAAATTTTGGAAGTATTCGAAGGTTGCAACTTTAGAAACTTTCGCTCGTACTTTGTAAACGAAAAATTAAAAAATTAAAGTGAACACTTCAAGAAATTAAATATATTGAATATTTGAGAATTGAGATTTGAGAGAGTGAAAAATTGTGTGAAAAATGATTTGAAGTTTTAGGGTATATATAGAATTTTTTTTGGGATTAAAAAATATTTTTTAAAGTTAAAATTCTTTTTTTTTAATAAATGGGCCCAAACTAGCCGTTTGGACCCAAAAACGGCTATATAGCCGTTGGGCCAACGGCTAGTTTGGCCCAAAATCCTAAATTTTTTAAATTTTTTTTAAAAAAGGTATCCGGGCCGGGCCGGTTAACCGGTGGGCCTGGACCGGGCTTGGTCTGAGCCAGGTTAGCCGGACCCATTTTAAAAAATTAACCAGCCTGGGACACGGAACCCTAAAGCCCTAGGGCTTACCGGGCCGGGTTAAATCGGGCCGGCCCACTTGACACCCTTAAGCCAAGCATCCTCAATTACGCTTCTCAGATATTTTTCCACGTACCTATTCACATCAATGTAAGAATTAAGAGTGTAGTTCATCACCTCCAAAAAGACCTTAGGTGTTTTAGCAATTCCAAGAATGTGAATAAATCAATCATACATATCGTATTTGGTCTTATATGGCAAAATAACAATACCTCATTCCTTTTGCATGAGCGTTAGATTCACAATTGTATTTTTGATCTTTTTGTCACGAGTCTTATCTTGGAAAGATCCAAAACAATTCTCTTTACCTTTATACTTCTCATCAACACGCACTTGCTCAATGGGATATTTAATTTAGACCACCTTAGGAATAAGTTTATTCAATGATGATTTTTTAATGCAAATATTCCCATGAGTATCTGCAAAAGAGTCAAAATAACTAGAAGAAGAAGTAGGAATATTAGAGTTAGAATAAGAAATAACCTTATTCAAAATCTTTTGTTTTTCTTTCTCTACCTCACAACCATCCCTCTTCTTTTTACTCTCGTGATCATCTCTCTTTTCTTTTCTCTTGACCTCACTTGACAACTCATTCTCTCTACACAATACAACCTCTTCCTTTTCCTCTCTTCAAATATCAACATGTACTCCCTTACTCCTTTCATTATTTTCTCTCTCAAAATCTTTCATTGCTTCTTTCACACGTTTCTGATCTTCATAAACTTAGGATGGAGTTAAAGGTCCAAATTTATATTTTCTTTTGTTTAGCTCAAAAGAAAATCTATTCTTTCCCTTATCATAAATTGCGTTCCTGTCAAACTACCATGGACGCCCAAGCATGATATGACATTCCTGTAATGGAATTACATCATAAAGAACATAATCGGAATAACTTTTAATTGAGAAAGAAATCATGTATTGCTTAGTCACCTTAAGTTTACCAAAACCATTATTTTTTATGCATGTAAGTTCCAACTAATCCACCATGTATGAACTTATCACATTAGCACCACTCTCAAAATCAATAATCATAGAACAAATATTACCTTTTATCCCACACCTTGTATGAAAAATATTTCTTCTCAAATCAGTTATATCCACTGGGTTAGATGGATTTATGGTGACCTTTAATACATCAAGTCGAGCGGAGATCTTTCTAAATGCCTTGAATATGTCGTGGTTTTGAGTCCCTACATAGATATCTTTTCCTGTTTGGGACATCTCAAAAATAATATCAAAGAAAACAAAGATCTCTCAATTTTTGGCCCTTTTTTCGCTTATTGGTCTCACACTTTTTTGCCCTTTTCCCACTCAAATTACTACGGCTGGAACCTTTAGAATTTATATATACAATCCTATTAGCAACAACTTTTTAGAAGTAAGATGCAGAAAGAAAAGAATTTATCAATACCCAGACAAATTGGGTTTGATGAGATAAGGAAAAAAGATCAATTTGTGTAAATAGAAAATTTTTTAAATTTCCCCTCTTCTTGATTTTTCTTGTTGATGTTGGAAATCAAGAAACACAAAAAAAAATTAAATTTTTTTGGATAATACCTTAATTCTCAAACAGATAAATTTTCTCTCTTTTTTGGGGGGGGTGGGGGGGGGCTATGTAGCTTAACAATGAAACAACATTTTTTTTGAGTGTTTTTTTGTTGAAACTCCCAAGATTATCAAGAATGAAACCTTGATAGAACCTCTTTGATACCACTTGATAAGAATCGGGTTACGTCAATAAACAAGAAACTAATGCTGAAGCGAAAATACTAAGATTAAAGACAAGAAATTAAAGACAGATGAAATTTGAGAATAAATCCCCAATTTCGAGATGAAGTGCTAAGAACCCTAATTGATCTTAGTATTCAAAATTAGTGGATTAAGACTAATTATGATACCAATAGAGTCAATTCAAGAATTTAGATCCAACGGTGATCTAGACCCCTATTTTGAAACAATTAAAGATAATAATTAGTATAAGACTGACTACCTTCTTTAATTAACTTTAATAGAAACCAAAGATATCAAGTTAAGAATTATTCTTACCTCCTAAAGAATAGTTCTTATAAGGTTGCAAGATAAATCTCAAGTAGCCACACACAAAGGTGTAAATAAGAGAAACTCTCAATTAATAATAATATTGTCTGATTGAAAATAACAAAATTCATCCCTATATATAGGGAAAAAACCTATCCCAAATAGCATGAAAATTGAATTCCACTTTTATGAAAATAAATAAATCTAAGAAACTTTAAACTAGGAAAATAATATCAAAAATAAATCTCTGAATTTAATCAAAACTCATATGGCCCAATCTTCTTCTGTTTGGAAATAGACTCGAATCGTGAAATATGTATAGCACTTAGCCCATGCTTCTCCGTAATTCTTGGGCTTGTTCTTGGTTTTTTCTTCCATCATAAGTATCTTCTTGATTCACATTGAAGTCGGTCAATTTTAATGTAAGTGGGATAGACTAGATACTGTCAACAATGTTGGAGGTCCTGGAGACTGTCTTGGATACGACTCGTGGCCACGAGTTTTAAGGTGTGGGTACGAGTCAAGGGGTTAACTTGTAACCAAAGACGATGCTTTTTCAGTTTTTAAGTTGTGGCACTTTAGACATTTACCACTTAAAACCCTTTAGACCCCACGTCCATAAAACACTTTTGGGAAATTTATTCAATACTTTAATGGATTAAACACTCTCTCTAAATCCTCTTAAACAAGTAAAACTAGGGTTTCACCAATTTGGTCATCTAAGGGCTCAAGGATTGGTTTCTCATCGTAAATATTTGTGATTCAGGCATGTTACTCTTTCTTCATTGCTAATTTTGCAAAGACGTGTGATTTAAAGTATTGTTCATAAGATTATTGTTTGGTTTTAAAAACAAAGATTAGGGGTTTGAAATGTTATGAATTGAATAATATTTCTCATAGTTTATAAATATGATTTCCATGCTTTTAATATGATTTTGAACTTGTGAGTGTATGGGTATGGTGAATGAACTAAAAAATTATGATTTTTCCAAACTTGTGACTTTGAAGTGGCTATAACCCCAACCCCATGATGTGAAATTCATTTTAGTTATGAGAACTGTGGGAATTTGTAAAATTGAATTAGTGTTGAACTATTGCATGATATAAAGAAGTATTTGAAATATAATGGTATGATTTAATGAACAAAGGGAGTCGGTGTTCCCCAATGTGTATTAATGAACAAAGGGAGTTGTTCTCCCCAAATTAATGAAAATTGTTTTGGTATGATGTGTTACCTTGCAAGTGTAGTTGGTATGACGCTACCAATACTGTATACTTAAGGAGGTTTGAGTCCCCCTTAAATCATTATATAATTGGGTGCTTAAGTTACCTTGGTATATGTTAAAGGGTTTGAGTCCCCCATGTGTATATATATGAGATTAATTTTTGATTCATACGGCTACACGCACTGGGGCCAGACTCGAGGGTGAAAGCTGGGCCCATATATCCTATGGGTACTATTATATGATGGTTGAGCTACTCAATCCAGTCTATATTATATGATGGTTGAGCTACTCAATCCAGTCTAACATTTTTAAACGCATGTTAATCCTTATTCCCTATCCCAGCACGTGATGTATATATATGTATATGTTTATGCATTTGATTATGTGCACTGGCTTTGAATAATTTTAAACTATTGATCATATCATTATGTTATCCTTATCCCTGAGTTATATGCTAGCGTTCACCTCGCTAATCGTATTTGGACATTGTATCCCCACACGATGTAGGAACTGGTCATACTTCTACTCCGCCTGCTCAGTGACTTGGATTGGGGATCAACTAGCGAGTCATATTAAAGTGGTGAGCTTCCATACTTCGGAAGACCTCATTTCATGTTTATGGTTTTCTCTACGTTTTGACTATTCCTTTGGATTTAATTTTTGGCTCTAGTCGAGGGCACGTTCCAACTGAATATTCTTTTGTTTTGATTAGAGGCTTTGTCAGATTACTATTGGCATAGGCGGTGTCATATTGGTATCGGTGTTAGTATTAATATTGGCATTGATACTGGTATCGATTAGTTTCGGTGGTAGACTTATTTTAACATCTTTAAATTAATATTCTCTCATCTTGTTATATGATCGAAATTCAGCCTACTTTGGGTATGGTGTGTTTGGTTTGGTTAGGTACAGGGGTTGATATCCAGTCCACGTGGGACTTGAGATACCCATCACGGCCAGGCCCTAGTTCGGGTCGTGACAAAGGTGGTATCAAAGCCTAAGTTTAGTGTCATTGGGTGTCCGACAAAGCCGTATCGAGTAGAGTATCTTTTATGGGTGTGTAGCACGCCAAAATTATAAAGGAGAGGCTATGAGAGATTTAGGAATATTTTCCTTTCTTGTTGTTTTGTTTAAAGCAATAAAGTCTAAGGTCTTGAGTCTTTCTAATTTCTATTTGTTCATTTTTCGGATCATGTCTTCCAGACGATCTGAAGCTCATGGAAACTCCCCTGTACCACTTGAGGACAATGCTGATAGGACACTCCCTACTTATAAGGTACAGACCCGGTCTAGGGGTCCAATTCCCGATCGTCCTCTTGGAGTTCCACTGGTCCCCTCTAGTCCTCCCAGAGCTCCCCAGGCTGATGTGTTGAATGCAAAATTTCTTCAGTCTATTCATTTATTGGCTTAGCTTGTAGCTTCACAATCTGAGCGTGTAGCTTCTGTTACTCCATCTTTTGAGGCCACAAGGGTTGCCCATTCTATGAGGTTGAGACCTCTTGTGTTTACTAGTGTTAGGGTTGAGGAAGATCCTCAAAGTTTTATTGATGAGATAGAGAAGATCTTCTGGATTATGCATGCTACTAATGTGAAAGGTGTAGAATTTACTGCCTATCAACTGAAAGATGTATCATACCAATGGTATGAGGAATGGGAATAGTCTAGGGGAAATAATGTCAAATCCGCATTATAGGATAATTTCTCTAGTACTTTTCTGGACCGCTTCTTTCCCTGGGAGTTGAGGAAGGCAAAAATAGAGGAGTTTGTTAATTTGAAGCAAGGCAGAATGACAGTCAAGGAGTATGCCTTAAAATTCCATCAGTTGTCTCGATATGCTCCCAAGTTAGTGTCTAGCATGAGGGATAGAATGAAGAAGTTTGCTTCTGGGTTATTCCGTGATTTGATTCTTAAAAGTAAGGTTGCCTTGTTGAATAAGGACATGGACATCTCTAGATTGGTTGTGTATATGCAGCAGGTTGAGAAGGAAAATAAGAAACACCCTAAAATTGGGGAGAGACAAAATAAGAAGTTTAGATTTTTTTATTAGAGAAAAAGTCAACAGTAGAGTGGTAGAGATAGTGGAAAGTGGTTAAAGAAAAAGTGAGGGATTTCTGGTTCCTACTCCACGACTAGTGCTCCTTATACGAAGTAGTCGGGTGATTATCGTTCTCAGAATAATAGTGGATTTAGGGCGGGTTTTATGAAGAAGAGGGGAAAAAGTATTTCAAATATGGTCAGGATGGTCATTTGTAGAGGGATTGTCCTTCTAAGGTTGATTCAAGGGAAAATAATATTTTAGTTTTCACTTCATCAGCTCCTATGCCAAAGGGTGCTGCTTTTGTTTCTAACACCAGTATTGGCCAAAATCATTTGTATGCTCTTGCTACCCGCCAGGACTCTGAGGCATCTCCCGATATTGTCATTAGTATCTTATGACTCTTTTCTCATGATGTGTATTGCTTGCTTAATTCGGGGTCTACTATTTCTCATGTGACCCCATTTGTGGCTGTGCATTTTGATTTTGGTCCCGAGTATATCCCCAATCATTTTTTTGTTTCTACCCCAGTGGGTGACTCTGTGGTTACTAGAAGAGTCTATAGGGGTTGTGTGGTATCTATTGGTGGTAAGAAAAATCTGGTAGATCTAATAGAGTTAGACATGGTTAATTTTGATGTCATATTAAGGATGAATTGGTTGCACTCATGCTATGCCTCCTTAGATTGTCGAACTCGTAAGGTCATGTTTAAATTCCCTAATGAGCCAGTCATTGAGCGAGCAGTGGGTTCTCTAGTGCCTAAGGGAAGATTTATATCATATATTAGAGCTCAGAAGTTGATTTCCAATGGATGTCTCTATCATTTGGTCTGGGTTAAAGATTTCAACTCGGAGGGTCCTTCATTGACATCCGTTCCCATAGTTAATAAATTTCTTGAGTTTTTTTTGATGATTTTCCTGGTGTTCCTCTTGATAGGATGATTGATTTTGGGATTTACCTTGTTCCAGGCACTCATCCTATCTCTATCCCTCATGATAGAATGGCTCCGACTGAGTTGAAGGAGCTTAAAGAGCAGTTGAAAGACCTTCTTAACAAGGGACTTATCCATCCTAGTATGTCTCCGTGGGGTACTCTTAGTTTGTTTATGTGTAAGAAGGATGGTTCCCATCGAATGTGTATTGATTACCTTCTGTTGAATAAGGTGACAGTGAAGAATAAGTATCCTCTTCCTCAGATTGATGATTTGTTTGACTAGCTTTAGAGTGCTAAGTTCTTCTCTAAGATTGATCTTAGGTCCATTTATCATTAACTAAAGATTAGGGAAATGGATATCCCTAAGACTGCCTTTCGGACCAGGTATGGTTATTATGATTTCTTAGTCATGTCTTTTGGTTTGACTAATGCCTCGACGACATTCATAGGTTTGATGAATAGGGTCTTTTGTTAGTTTCTGGATTTGTTCGTTGTTTTTATAGGTGATATTATGGTGTATTCCAACAGTAAGGCAGATCATGCTGATCACTTCCTAATTGTGTTGCAAACCTTGAAAGATCAATATTTGTATGCTAAGCTTTTGAAGTGTGAATTTTGGTTGAAAGCTGTTACTTTTTTTGGTTATGTCATTTCTAGTGAAAGGGTCATGGTGGATTCGCAGAAAGTTACAGTGGTTAAGAAGTGGCCTAGGCCCACGAATCCAACCAATATTTGGAGCTTCTTGGGTTTAGCCGATTACTATAGGAGATTTATGAAGAGTTTCTCGACTATAGCTGCCCCGTTGACTGAGTTGAGTCAAAAGAAGGTGAGTTCTTATAGTATGATGCTTATGAGGGTAGTTTTGAGAAGATGAAAAATAAGTTGACTTCAGCTTTGGTTTTGACTCTACTGGAAGGAACTGATGGTTTTGTTTTCTATTGTGATGCGTCGTTTGTGGGACTTGATTGTGTACGGAGTATCATGGTAGGGTGGTGGCCAATGCTTCTAGGCAATTAAAGTTCATGAGAAAAATTACCCGACTCATGACATGGAGTTGTTGGTTGTGGTGTTCACATTGAAGATATAGCATCACTATTTGTATAGAGTCCATATAGATATCTTTTCTGGCCATAAGAGTCTGCAATATGTGTTCACTTAGAAGGGGTTGAATCTCAGGCAGAGGAGGTAGCTTGAGTTGCTGAAAGACTATAACATGAGTCTCCACTAGCACCCAGGTAAACCTAATATGGTTGTTGATGCTCTTATTAGGTTATCCATGGGGAGTCTAGCTTATGCGGATGAGGCTAAGCATATTCACCGTTTGTCTAACTTTGGGGTTCGTCTCTTAAACTCTAAGGATGGTGGTGTGTTTGTGCAAGAGATGGCGAAGTCATCTCTTGTTGATGAAATAAAGGAGAAATATGTACTAGATCCGATCTTAATAAAGATTAAGGGAGATGTGGGTCAGCAAAAGGTTGTAACTTTTGAGATTGGTGGCGATAGTATCTTGAGGTACCAAAGCAGATTATGTGTTCCCAGTGTAGATGAGTTGAGATAGAGAATCTTGGCTGAGGCTCATGAGTCGCGTTATGTCATTCATCCCCATTTCGATGAAGATGTATCATGATCTTAAGGAGATTTATTGGTGGAATAATATGAAGTGAGATGTGGCTAATTTTGTGGCTAAATGCATGGTGTGTCAATAAGTGAAGGTTGATCACTTGAGGCCCGGTGGGTTAACTCAAGATATTGAGTTGCCTGTGTGAAAATGGGAAATGATTAATATGGATTTCATTAACGATCTTTCTCGATCTCGAAATTAGTTTTGGATCATCATGCATAGGATGACTAAGTCTGATCACTTCTTTCCAGTGAGGACTAATTATTTGGCAGAGTATTATGCGAAGTTGTTCCTCTAAGAGACTGTGAAGTTACATGGGACGCCTATTTCTATTATGTCAGATCGTGGTACTCAGTTCTCATCGCATTTTTGGCATTTATTTCAGAGAGGATTAGGAGCTAAGGTAAGACTTAGTACTTCTTTCCACCAACAATCGGATGGACAAGTGAAAAAGACTATTCAGACATTGGAAGATATGCTTCAAACTTGCATGATTGACTATGGTGGTAGTTGGGTTGATCATTTGCCTTTTATAGAGTTTGCGTATAATAATATACACTACTCTAGTATTGGGATGGCTCCATTTGAGGTGTTGTTTGGTAGGAGGTATAGGTATCCTATTATATGGTTCGAGGTTAGTGAGGAGGATATATTTGGCCCGAATTTGGTTCACCAAGCGATGGAGAAGGTGAAGATGATTCAGGATAGACTTAAAGCCGCCCAAAGTTACCAAAAGTCCTATGTCTATGTGAGGCGTAGGGATTTAGAGTTTGAGGTTGGCGATTGGGTGTTCTTGAAGGTATCCCCCATAATATAAGTGATGCGGTTTGGGAAGAAGGGGAAGCTCAGTCCCGATATATTGGCCCGTACTTAGTTTTGAAGAGGGTTGGAAGCGTCGCATATGAATTGGAGTTGCCTTCTAGTTTGAGCTTCATTTATTCGATGTTCCATGTGTCAATGTTGAGAAAGTGAGGGGGAGATCCATCGTTGATTGTGTCTATTAATTATATTGGTATTTCAAATTTTTTATCGTATGAGGAAGTCCCAGTTGAAATTTTAGATCAGTAAGTTCACCAATTGCGGACAAAGGATGTAGCTTCAGTAAAGGTTCTACGAAGGAACCACAAGGTCAAAGAGGATACTTGGAAAGCTGAAGAGGACATGAAGTCCAAGTATCCATCCCTGTTATCCGCTCCGGATTATCGTGCGTAAGATATGTGTTATTTTTAACATCTTTGTTTTCTGAATTTGTTAAAGGAAAGATTGATTTCCTTAACATCTTTGTTTTCTAAGTTTGTTAAAGGTAAGAGTAGGGGAGTATAGAGTCAAATCATGCTAGCAATTTCCTTGTCCCGTTATTCGAGGACAAATGATCCAAGTGGGGGAGAATTAAAATACCCTAGATTTTGGCCCTTGAAAATTTCTTGAGCTTTGGGCTCATTGCCTTGGTTACGACTGGACGCCTAGAGCCGTAGAGTGTCTTGACGACTCGTTGAGAGGAGTCGTACCTAAATCAGTAAGATTGAGGATTGATTCTGCTCTGAGTACGAGTGGCTCACTAAGAGCCGTAAGGACTCATTACGGGTCATCGGTTCAAATCGTAGGAGGTGCAATATTTGATTCATTTGAGTTTTGTTTTGCTCACGAGCAGGACCTTACAAGTTGTAGGGTCATGTTACAAGTTGGTGGGTTGATTCGTAAAGATAACAGTGTTGAGGGTCCTGGAGACTGTCCTGGTTACAACTACGAGTCGTAAGGTATGGGTACGAGTCAATGGGTTGACTTGTAACCAAAGACAATGCTTTTTCAGCTTTTAAGTTAGGGGCACTTTAGATATTTCCCGCTTAAATCTCTTTAGACCCCACGTTCATAAAACACTTGTGGGGCATTCATTCAACACTTTAATGGATTAAACACTCTCTCTAAATTCTCTCAAACAAGTCAAGCTAGGGTTTCACCAATTTGGTTATCTAAGGGCTCAAGGGTTGATTTCTCTCTGTAAATCTTCGTGATTCAGGCATGTTACTCTTCCCTCATTGTGATACAAGATCAACAAAGGAGACACAAAATAAATACCAAAACAGTCCACAAGTTGGAAGAACCGAGGACTCCTTTGGTGACCACTCTCAGATTCACAACAACAATAATGAAAACATAATAACAACAAGATATTAAGGTGTTCAACACCGCTAAAATCAGCGAGCCAACAAGCTAGATTAACAACACAAGTACAAGAACAAAAAGAACACAAAGTCTCGGTTTTGGGACACCAACCCGAGAGTGAATAACAACAATAATGAAATAGATAGATAGATAGGTAACTTGACATACATATGTAAAAACACTATGAACCTAAGTGTATATTAAACACAAAGACCCAATAATTCATACAAGTAACACCAAGTCCTATGGTGACCTCAAGGGAACGAGATTCCCAAGCAACCAACGTTTTAAAACTAGCACCAACACAAGTGATATCCACACTTTTTTACAAGGATTCCACCTTGAAAGACTCTCTCTCTAGAGCTCTCAAAATATCATCCAAAGTTATCACAAAATGACCTAACATGTTCTATTTATAGCCCAGGTTTCAACTTAATACAAAATGACTAGAATGCCCTTAATGAGCCAAGACAAAAAGAAGGCCTTGGAGTGTGCATATTGGATGGCTTTGGAGTGTTGGGACTTGTTCTCTACACTTCAAAGCTTTTTTCATTGGTTGGGCAGCCACCCGAGCTCAAGTCTTTACGTATTAGTCCACAATCATGATCATACTTGTATCATCCTCCCCTTCTTGAAAAAGGATTCGACCTCGAATCCGAACCTTGCAAAATAATAAGAAGGACAAGCAAACACAAGTTCCTCAAGGTATGAGGGTTAGGATTAGTGTAATCAATCATAGCATCTTTTCAAGGTGGCTCAAACTTCACATACACCCAAACATCCCTCTTACCCGAATACCCTCCCAAGAAAGAGTCAACTAATCTATCCACACAAGTGTGACAAGAAATAAGGAACAAGAGTTGCTCATCAAGTGGAAAACATAGACTTTTCTTGGAACAACAAATAGGCTTGAAAGCCTAGATAGGAAGGCCATAAATTCCATGCGCATTCAAGTCATTCAAAAAGACATCCTCTTCACCATACTTCAAATAATCACCGGAATCAAATGGGTGGAGTGTCAATGGACATGGGTTTAGTATGCATTTCGTTTTACCAATACTACCACTAGTAAAATCATATATCCCATCTGTTCTAGCATGGTCTAGAATAAAAACAACTAGAGGGTCACCCAATCGGCCAACATGTTCAATATCACCATTTTCACACACAAGTTGGTCTTCATGACTTCCATAAGATAATGTACTATCACTTGCCACAATGGCCTCAACACTAGATGGATCAACTAGTGTATCCACAATCTCAAGTTGTACATTATCATCACCAAATGGAGGAACATTCGGCTCACCTAAAGAGAAACTACCATTCACACTTAGTTGGCTACTAGCCTCATTCACTAGAGTGCAAGAGTTAGTTTGATTACCTTGTAGCTCATGTGTAGCATGTCCACTCACAAGAACTTGATTAGGAAGGCTTGGATTCTCTATCAAGTTATCCAACTTCTTGCAAAGAGAGCTTTCCGTCCCTTTCATTCTTCCTTCCACTCGGTCCATTATTTTTTCCATTCTCTCCATTCGACTACTAAGGTCATGTTTCATACATATTATGGCAGCCATCAAATCATTCATGGTCAGCTTTTCCAATGCCATAGTTCCTAACAAAAGAAACTCTAAAACAAAAACACAAAAAATAACAAACTAGTTAATGTTAGAAAAGAAAACATCCTCACAAGCTCTCAAGCTCTCACACTTTGAAATGCCTCTCAATTGGCCTCACAAGTGTTGGTAACTCGTCCATACTCCAAGGAGATTACTTGGTACCAATTGGGGCTTGAGGTTGGAATCGATTCTCTTTTGAAATAACTCAAAGAAAATACGTACGGACTTGAACCAAGAAACTACAACGAATTTTAAAAGATAAAAGCACACAAAGAAACGTAGACATGAATAAATGAACCCAAAAACTAATTTACAACCTAGTAGACAATTACTAGTTTGTTAATTATCAATAGAATCAACAAATTGCAACTAAGAAACAAAGATTAGAAACTACGAAATAAAAAATTTGAGCTTAAATTTGTTGTGTGAACAGTAAAATGTGACATGGCAGCCACGTATTGGTTGCGGTCTTAACAATTTTTTTTTTCCAAAATTGGAAGTCTTGAACAATTTGTGATTTGGAATTGGTGGAAATTTATTTAGGAGGGAAACAAGTCTTGAAATCCTATTGTCAAATTCAAAAGTGGAATACTTGACTTTTTTGTACCATCCCCCTTAAATCTAGGAAAGTTTTTTGGGAAGTGATTGACTAGTTGATGGGTGATGGAAAGTCTTTCAAGACTAACAAGCTTTCACCTTTTTCTCTTCAACTTTATAGATCTAGTATTCACTTTATTTTAACAAGTCCTGAAAGGGATGAAGAACAACAAGAACAACTTCAACAATCACCAAGAACACAATAATACCAACAACCAATTCCAATAACAACAAGGCCAACAAATCACGACCAAGTCCACCAAGATGACAACACAATCGGCTAAGGCTTTAAGTTCACAACAACACTTTAACAAATGCAAGCTTAAATTTAGATCTTGACTCAACAGTGTTAGTGATGAAGAAAACTAACACTTGAAACACAAAGACAAACAAAATGACTCCTAGATCTAATGTTCAAGTCTCGGCCAAACATAACAAGAACACAACAAACTTTTGGCCAAGATCCAAACTCAAGAACACTACTTTTTTTTTGTATTTTCAAGCAAGCTAGCCCAAGATTGATCTTGTAGAAACAAAATCAATCCATACTCTGATACCAAATGATACAAGATCGACAAATAATACACAAAACAAATACCAAAATAGAAAATAAGTTGAAAAAACCGAGGACCCCTTTGGTGACCACTCTCGGATTCACAACAACAACAATGAAAACACAATAACAATAAGATATTAAGGTGTTCAACACCTCTAAAATCAGCGAGCCAACAAATTAGATTAATAACACAAGCACAAGAACAAGAAGAACACAAAGTCTCATTTTTGGGACACCAAACCCGAGAGTGAACAACAACAACAATAAAATAGATAGATAGATAGATAGGTAACTTGACATACAAATGTACAAACACTATGAACCTAAGTGTATATTAACCACAAATACCCAAGAATTCATACAAGTAACACCAAGTTCTATGGTGACCTCAAGGAAATGAGATTCCCAAGCAACCAACGTTTCAAAACTAGTACCAACGCAAGTGATATCCACACTTGTTTACAAGGAATCCACTTTGCAAGACTCTTTCTCTCTAGAGATCTCAAAATATCATCCAAAGTTATCACAAAATGACCTAACATGTTCTATTTATAGCCTAGGTTTCAACTTAATACAAAATGACTAGAATACCCTTAATGAGCCAAGACAAAAGGGAGGCCTTGGAGTGTGCATATTGGATGGCTTTGGAGTATTGGGACTTGTTTTCTACACTTTAAAGCTTTTTCCATTGGTTGGGCAGCCACCCGAGCTCGAGTCTTTACGTATTGGTCCACAATCATGATCGTACTTGTTTCACATTGCTAATTTTGCAAAGGTATGTAATTTAAAGTATTGTTCATAAGATTATTGTTTGGTTTTGAAAACAAAGGTTAGGGTTTTTGAATGTTATGAATTGAATAATGTTTCTCATGGCTTATACATATGATTTTCGTACTTTTAATATGGTTTTGAACTTATGGGTGCATGGGTGTGGTGAATGAACTAGAAAATTGTGATTTTCCCAAACTTGTGACTTTGAAGTGGTTATAACCCCAACCCCATAATGTGATATTCGTTTTATTTATGAGAATTGTGGGAATTTAAAAAATTAAACTAGTATTGAACTATTGCACGATATAAAGAAGTATTTGAAATACAATGGTATGATTTAATGACCAAAGGGAATCAGTGTTTCCCAATGTGTATTAATAAACAAAAGGAGTTGTTCTCCCCAAATTAATGCAAACTATTTTAACATGATGTGTTACCTTACAAATTTAGTTGGTATGACGATACCAACATTGTATGCCTTAATGTGGAAAGTGTTTAAATGAATGGAAATATGTGACAATTATTTTAATTAGACTTTAATAAGGGTTGTGTAGCTGAGTCGTGAAAGTGGAGATTCAAGCGACCAATACTGGTAATAGCATTGGCCGATATGGGATTCAAAGTAACCAGGGAGGTTAGAGTCCCCCTTATTATTATTTTATGATTAGGGAGGTTCGAGTCCCTCGTAAATCATTATATGATCTGGTGCTTAAGTCATATTGGTATATATTAGAGGGTTCGAGTCCTTCATGTGCATATATATGAGATTATTCTCTGACTCGTACGGCTACACACACTGGGGCCCGACTAGGGGTGAGTGCTGGGGCCCATATAGCCCGTGGGTACTATTATATGTATGACGGTTGAGCTACATAATCTAGGCTAAGGTTTTTAAACGCATGTTAAGTCTTGTTCCTTATCCCGGCATGTGATGTATATATATATATATACGTTTATGTATTTGATTATTTCCGCTGGCTTTGAATGATTTAAAACTATTGATCATATCATTATGTTATCCTAATCTCCGAGTTACATGCTAGCGTTCACCCTGCTAATCATTTTCGAACGTTGTATCCCCACATGATGTAGCAACTGGTCATACTTCTACTCAGTGACTTGGATTCGAGATCAGCTAGCGAGTTAGATTGAAGTGGTGAGCTTCCATACTTCGAAATACCTCATTTCATGTTTACGGTTTTCTCTATGTTTTGACTACTCCTTTAGATTTAGTTTTTGGCTATGGTCCGGGGCATGTCCTGGCTGGATATTCTTTGGTTTTGATTAGAGGCTTTGTTAGACTACTGTTGGCATGAACGGTGTCTATATTGGTATCAGTGTTGGTATTGGTATTGGCATTGATATCGATATCGATATCGATTGGTTTTGGTTGTAGACTTATTTTAATATATTTAAATTAATATTCTCTTATATTTTTATATGCCCGAAATTCAGTCTACTTTGGGATGTGGTATGTTTGGTTTGGTTAGGTACAGGGGGTGATCTCCAATCCACGTGGGACTTCTGATACCCATCACGATCAGATCCTAATTAGGGCCGTGACACATACATGTTGAGTGTTGTAATTCATTTTCAATTGGCATATGCCTGATTTAAAGAAAAAGTAACTCCCTTTAACAAGATCTGTCTCCTAGCCTGATCATATGTCTTTAAGCCACTTCGAAATTGAATTAACCTCATTTGAGTCATGTGCTCTACATAGTCTTCTGACTGGGACTTGCACAAACAGGTGTTAGGACAACAACAACATATTTACTCCACAATGTTTTCAATTTAGTGAAATAGTGAGCAATAGAATCAGTACCCTGGGAAAGAGTAGTTATTTCCCTGTGCATCTGATAGATACATATGTGAGTAATCTTACCAATCTCATCCTTTAAGTCAGTTCAAACAGAAAAGGAATTTGTAGCATATACAATTTTCCTGAGGAGTTCTTTACTCACCGTGTTCATCAACCAGGAAAACACGATTGCATTACAAGTTTTTCATTGCTCATGCAATTCATCTCGATATAAATCCTTGGGGCAAGCTCTAGAAACAAAATCAAATTTTCTCTTTCATAACAATGCGATCTTCATCGATCTACTTTAAATCTCATAGTCTTATGAACCTGTAAGTTTGATATGAATTAATACTACACTTGAGGTGTCTGGTGGATTGATATATAGTGGATCACTGTGATCAATTTTTGAAGGCATTACTGATGACTTTTGATCAATAGAAACCCAACTGCAAAACAGAGTAGAAGAAGAAGATAGAAATGTAGTTAACAACAGATACCTAAACTCTATCGATAAAACTTATCTAGACATCCTTAATCGAAGACTCTGATACCATGTGAAAATTGAGCATCTTCGGCTCAAACTCCATTGAAGAGCATGCAGAGAAAAGGAGAAGGAAGAATTTTATTGAATGGTCATTATTACAAAGCTACACAATAATTTTCTCATACCAGCTTATATAGCTGAGGAAGAGAGGCTAAAAAAATATCTTCTAACTAACTCTAATTGACAGCTAAGCAACAACTAATTTACAGCTCACTACAACTAACCGTTCAACTAAGTCGATTAACCAATATTGAGCTAATAGACTAGAGCTATAGTAACCAATGGAACAATGACTGAAATTGTGTCTGTGATAGTGAAGTGTATCACCACAATGAGCACCAATTCAATGTATTTTAACAAAAAAGGAAAGAAGTCTAAATTGGGAATGGCTTCTATGTGCGGATCATTCATATAATTAACCTTGAGAAATTATTTAGTCATAACCTGGTTTGCATGTTTGTTTCTCTAGAGTTGATGATCAAATACACTTAAGCTATCATTTTTTCATGTTTGTTTCTCTAGAGTTGATGATCAAATACACTTAAGCTATCATTTTTTCGCTAACTCTATACATCATTATTCATTGTTTTGTTTACCTATCTAAAGTATCACTCCTTTTATATTAAAATACTACTCGATGCTGAGTTGGCCTACACAATCTATTTTCGGATGAGGGCAATAGTTGGTCAACTCAAAATTGGTGTGTATATTAATATTAAAAAACTACAAAATAATCAAGATATGAAATAGGTTAAAAATTAATAATTTAATTGTGTTTTTTTACCATTCCAACTATTCTCTAGAGTCTAGCAACATCTTGTTCATATGTGCTTGGCAACAAAACTTCACTTTGGTGACTAAATATTTGTTACTCCACTTTTTAATTTTTAGAATGTAAAATAATACTTTTTCAATTTATAAAATTAATGATAATTTTTTTTTTCTTTGATATTAAAAAATTTATTAAGCTCCGTGCCAAGGGAAAAGTGTACCAAGTAGTTGGAGTACAACTTCGAAATCTCAACATTGCGATAGCAATAAACAACATAGAAGGGAAAAAAAGAAAAAAAGAAAGAAAGAAAGAAAGAAAAGATATGGAAGGAGAAGTAGTAGAACTGTACGAACTTGACTATTCCGATTTGTTGCAACTGTGTTCAGATAAATGTATTGAAACAAATGATTCATCAATTACCAAAAGTGTAATGGAAAATCTAGGGCCAGAAGGACCTGGACTTCTCGCCATCACCGGTGTTCCAGAAGCTTCTAATCTCCGACGAAATCTTCTTCCGTTAGCCCGAAAACTCGCTCTCCTCAATAATGATCGTCGCAAGCGCCTTCTTAAGGTAATTATTTCTTTGCTATTGTATTTGCTTTGCATACTTGTTTGTTTTTTATATGTTTTACTTGAGCTGAGTGAGGTCTTTCGGAAATAGTCTCTCTATCTTCACAAAGTAGGGATAAGGTTACGTACACAACACTTGTGAGATATACCCAGGTGTTTCGGAAATAGTCTCTCTATCTTCACAAAGTAGGGATAAGGTTACGTACACAACACTTGTGAGATTACCCTGGGTATGTTATATTGTAGTTGTTATTTGAATGAAATGTGCTTAAATATAGTGGGATCGCACACTATCTCAAATCAGTTGGCATTGGCTATATGTTTCATCACTGATAAACTACTTCGAATGCTTTTACCCCACGTTGATTTTGCATATTTATCTATATGTCCCTAATTGTTTTGCCATGATTCATCAAAATAATGAGTTACCATTGATATCGGCACATCTCAGATTGCCAAATGCTATGGAGTTCCTCTATTCAATCCTTTTTGTTCTTCGTGTTGTTGGATTTCTCATAAATACACATCGTTCTCTTTGTTTCCTGGGCCACTAGTGAGTTGCAGACAGAGTTCGAAAAGGTCAAATTCTTTGATGATTCCATCATCTATGATTGAGTTGCGAAAATTTCTGAATAGGTATTGTACATCTAAATCGAATTCTTTCTAGATAAAAAATATCTTTCTAGGTTCTCTGGAACAATTAGGAGATTCTCTAGAAGAAATACGGGGTTCTACATCACCCACATTTTCCAGTACGCTACCTTGTTACGACTTAAATCCAATCACTAGCCCTGCCTTCGGCATCCCCCTCCTTGTAGTTAAGATAACGACTTCGGGCATGGTCAACTCCCCTAAAGTGACAGACGATGTGTATAAGGCCCAAGAAAGAATTTACCGCAATATGGCTGATCGATGATTACTAGCGATTCCGTCTTCATGCAAGTGAGTTGCAACCTGCAATCCAAATTGATGACGGGTTTGGGGATTAGCTCACCCTCGCGGGATCGCAACCCTGGTTCTTGCATCTTAGCTAATTCAACTATTTCATTGATCCAAGGATGAATTTCCCTCAGCCCTTAATCTTCAAGCTAGATGGCCTAAAGCCTTTAGTCAACAAGTATGAATTTTTAGATTGGCGCATTAGTGGTTGAGAGTGAAGTAATGGTAATTATTTGAGATGCTCTTTCTATAAAACTTTTCAAATGTGACTGATGCATCGTAAATAAATTTTTTGTGCAATATGCAAAGTACTAATTTACTTTCGAAAAGAACAAGGATGGTAGCTAGGTTGCATAATTGGCTCTATTGCTTAATATTCTTTTATGCCATTGAGCAACAGGAACACAATCTGGGAAGTGATGTTTCATTGAAGAACCCAAACAGAAATGTCTCCTCTTTTTCGATGCAATTGAAATATGAGCAGTGCTTTGAAAGAAGTGATTGTCAGGTTGATGACGTAGAATTTGATAATCAAAATGATGAAGTGGTTGATCGGGATGAGTTTAATAAATTAGGATGCACGTTTAAGGAGTTAGGATACTGCATGATGGACTTGGGGCTTCGTCTTGCACAAATATGTGATAAGGCCATTGGGGGCCAAGAGCTGCAACTAAGCTTACTAGAGTCTGGCACAGCTAAAGGGCGTCTGATCCATTACCATTCTGCTGTTGACAATGATATTGTTAGAGAAGCTGCTAAAAGAAATGGACAGTCTAAAGCAAGAGATGGGAAAGGTAATAAGAATGAGCGATTGACTCTGACGCAGCAAGGAGTTGAGTCGTCAAACAACCAGTCAAATGACTATGGTCTGTGGCAGCAGTGGCACTATGATTATGGTATTTTCACTCTCTTAACAGTTCCTATGTTTCTGTTGTCTTCTCACCAAGAAGCAGCAGCATCTGCAAATAATGATTTACCTGTTTCTTCTGAGCATGAATTCCCTTCACCCAGTGGGCACACATATCTTCATATATTTGATCCCAAAAAGAATCAGGTCTTTATGGTAAAGGCACCTTCAGAGAGTCTCATTCTGCAGGTTGGAGAAGCAGCTGATATATTATCTAAGGGGAAGCTACGAGCGACACTTCATTGTGTTTGTAGACCACCAAAGGAAGAAAACTTGAGCCGGGAAACGTATGTTGTCTTCTTGCAGCCAGCATGGAGCAAACAGTTCTCTCTTTTTGATTACCCACTTGAGCTTTTAGCTTTAAGTGGTCAGCAGTGGGGGGCATGCAATAAGGGTACTGAGCAGTCTAGGCAGGTCCCCGAGGAATTAAGTCATGAGATTCAAAAGATTGTTCCACCACTTTTGTCGAGGCTGAAAGATGGGATGACATTTGCAGAATTTTCTCGTGAAACTACAAAACAATACTATGGTGGTAAAGGTTTACAGTCCAACAGATAGGTGAGTAGTAATCATTTGCTTTCTCTTTTACAGTTTTTCTATCTAACTTTCTTGCGTACGAACAGATAATTCAGTAAGTAAAACGTATTTCTAATTTTTATCTTGGGTTCACACTTCTATATTTATGGATATCCTTATATGCCCAGAGGTGCCATCCGGCTGGACAGTTTTAAGCTGTGGTTATAAAATGCCAATTTCCCTTTCTTGGAGAAAATGCTAAGTGAAGAAGTGATGTGCATTTACTGTTAGGAATTCATTTCCCATTGAGGTATACATCTGATGAACAAAATGAGACATGTCCTGTTAGATGTGATTTTGGTAAAATAAAAATAATTTTTTTTCGTAAGAGTACAGCTTTACTAGGTAATTGAAATGCTTGTTATGGCTCACTTTCTATGGAAACAAAGAACTTTGTGTTTGGAACTTTTACGAAGCCCTGTTTTGTGTAAACTGTCAGTAGCTCAATCTGCCGAAAGAACCTAGTCACTGCAACTGTGCACCATGCTTGAGAATGACAGCTGAAAGAACAAAATCTTGTGAACTGTACTTGGGATACCTTTGCTGCCCTAAACTTTGATTTCGAGGATCTACCTTAAAATTATATGTTCAAGTCAATAGATTTTCTTTTTGTGTTACTTGCAGATTGCCTGAAGGTACGCGTGAATGCAGTTAATGAGCTTGGGCCTCATCCACATATTCTACAGGTATGAAGGTATGATAGCCAACGCTCTCTTGACTTTGTACTTGTACCAGGACTGGCTCATTTCCCTGTTATCTTCATCTTGTCTAAAATAACGTAACATGATTGATTAAGGAAGAAGATCAAATAAGTAAAACATTTCAGTGTTGTCGTTTCCAAAAGAAATGTTGAAATATCCAGAAGTACAATGAGTAAATTTCTTAAAGATGTGCTAATATGAAAGCAAGATACTTGAAATGGGAAGCCGCAGCTCTTTTCGAAAGGAGAATGTGGACGATCAGTACCTTGTTCAGATTCCTGATACTGCCCACCAAGTCAGCATTCAGCAATTGTCTCTTTCTCTTATTACTTTATTAGCATGCTTTTCCGATTTTCTTATTCATTACTTGACCTTGTATTTGTTTTCTTACATTGTTGAAAGTTGTTTTTGTAAATTGTAATTGGTGAAAGAAAATTGGACCTTTTGAGGCCATTGATCCATTTTTTTTTTCAGTTGGCACCTTTACATCTTTAAATTTCTCGACTTATCACCTCAATAAATTCTTGTGTCACTGCTAACGTTTTTTCATTTGATCCCTTTTGATGTACTTTTTGTTTTAAATAACTTTATCTATGCAAATGCGATTTGTTCCATACATGTGCTATATATATATATATATGGTTATTGATTCATAGTTTATCCATCCTCTTTGTTAGCCAAATTCCTTTTACACATCCCAGTTACACGGGTAAACCCTTTACACACCAAAAGTTTGCCTGGGTGTGTCTCTTGCACATCGTTTTTGCTATGTAATGTTTCTCGGACTCTTCAAAAATGTCAGTGGATGCGTGTCGGATTCGCCAAAAGTAGTGTATTTTTGGAGAATCCGACACGGGTGCGGCATCTCTGTAACTTTTTACATCCTTTGGATATGATATTTCTTGACTATCCAACACTCACATGTTCTGAAGATGGGAGAGAATGGATGAGAGAATTTTGTACAAAATTTGAAACTCTCATCCAAAAGATGCGTGTTGTACACACAAAAGATGAGTGTTTTAAATTTTGTACAAAATTCTCTCATCCACTCTCTCCCATCTTCGGGACATGTGAGTGTTGGGCAGTCAAGAAATATCATATCCAGAAGATGTAAAAAGTTACAGAGATGAGGATGCTGCAACGGACGTGTGGTCATACTAGGAGAGATAGGATTAGAAATGAAGATATTAGGGACGAGGTGGGAGTGGCCTTCATGGAGGAAAATATGTGGCAAGCAAGGTTGAGATGGTTCGGGCATATGAAGAGGAGATGAATGGATGTTCCAATGCGAAGGTGTGAGAGGGTGGCTATGGATGGTTTCAGGAGAGGTACAGGTTGGCTTGGGGATCCATTGTAATTCAGGAGAGCAACCTAGCAGAAGAAGTTCAAATTTGGCTTTGAATTACCAAACCAAAATAGACTAAATAGTTTTAACACTCTTAATTCAGCATATCCAGTTCAATGGTGATGGCTTTTTCAGGAACTTACAGTTAGTTCAAGATCAGAAGAGTTACAGTTATCCGGATTAAAAGTTTACACTTGAAACAACTACCATTTGAAAATATAACTAGCTAATCTCAGAGGTGGATGTAGCCTTCTTTCTTCAGGTACATTTTAACTCGTAAATATATATGTAAAAATTTACTTATAAAAATATCAATAAATATAAGAGCTGAACAAAGTTCTAATATTACGATGAATTCAATACTGAAAATCTTAAAAGTTGAACCCACTAAAATTCTAAATCCTGGATATGCCTCTGACTAATCAAATCAAATATAACCAACTAATCTATTTTTTCTTCATTCTGGACTTGGTCCAGCTTTCTTGATGTATTAACTGGTTCCATCAAAGAATGCTTCCACTAAAGATACAGGCAGCAAACACATCATTGAACAAATCACTAAAATTAGTCATCTACCAGTTAAAATCAGAGGAAAAAGAATGATAAATAACAACAGAAAAAAAAGAGAGATAACAATAGAGTTTGATTTCGTTAGAAAAGAACCTAGAAATTTTGTTGCAGAGTAGTGGCCATGGCAGACTGACAGTCATGGTGGTGGGGAAGAGGAAGAAGATGGGTCATATAGGGCATATTTGTATTTTTAAATGTTTTTTTTAAATTTAATGACACATGTCAATATCATATCGGTGCGTGAGACATACAATTCTAATAATTAATCAAGCGGAAAGACTGTTTTAGATTAGATACACTACATTTGATCCTCTGAGGTAAGAAGACAACTTATGGGATTATTGAATATGAGATTAGTATATTGGATCACATGATTATAATGTTATTATAAGGAGACGAGGAGATAGGAAGGATTAAGGGTAAGGTCAGTGTTATACATTACTCTTCTCAGATACTTGGTATATTGTTGTTGTACACCAAGTTAGGTGTATAAAATGCTCCTTGTGAAAGATGGATGTGTAATAAAGATTTGAGTACAAGATCAGAAGCGTAAAGTAAGTATTAAGCTTTTTATATGCGTGCTAGTAATTAGGGGCGGAGCTACCCTTTGTCCGAGGGGTGTCCTTCGTTCGAAAATTATATTGTATAGATAGACTAATTTTTGGTTATATAGATAATATCAGTGTGGAACCTCTTGACACAAATTAAAGATTTAGTGTGTAGTGGTTACGGTGTTGCAAATTTTTCTAAGGCTGCCTAGCTAGTGACAATTATTATTTTTTAACATCTCTCGATGAAAATTCTGACTCCATCATTACTAGTAATATAAACGCATACAGCTTTACACGTAGTAGGGTTGTACTGCAGAGGTAGGTCTACATTCCATTTTATACTGTATATAGTAAGAGTTTTATACCCGTATGTTGTATTTAGTTGAGCAGACAAGTGGTATCCTGGCCTGAGTGCTGTCAATCAATCGACTAAAATGGAATAACAATCTTTTTCATGTTTTTGGATAAAAAAAAAGAGTAGTTTATAATCATTACTGGTTGAATGCTTTTTGGTTTTATTGTGGACACATGCTGCCCATTTCATTAACATAAGGACTAAGATGAGGTAATGATTCCACTAGTTGATTGATGGGATTTGCATTGTAGTTTGTACCTATTGGAGAGCATAGTACTAGTAGGGTGGTTTGGTTGGAAAATAAGTTATTCGGGATTATTAATTTTGGGATTAGTTATTTCGAAATTAGTTATCTCATCGTCAAGAAGGGATAAGAAAAACACTATAACTTCGAGACGAATTATGTCATGCATTTTATCCCAACCAAACATGAGATAAGCTCATCTTCTAAATTAATCTTGAAATTAGTTATTCTCATCACTTCTACCAAAAGAGCCCGTATAGTACTAGTACTCACTGGGTTTCAATTTATCCGACATATTTTATTTTTTAATTCATTTAAAAAATAATAATTTTCTTTTTTTAATAATTTTTTTAATTCAATTGTCATCTTTAACTCCATAAAATTAATATATATATATATATATATATATTTGATATATTTTTTATTTAATATCATAAAATTTAAATTTTATTTTATTTTATTTTTTAAACTTTCCTTTAAATCTAAATACTTCATTCAATTTGAAAGGAGCATTATATTTTGATCTACCTATTTTATAGGCTGTCTTTTTGACCTCTAGATTGTTTTTATTTCAGAGTGAGCGGCTCTGTCTCTCATAATTGAGTCACATATTCCCAACATTTTTATGGGTTTATTTCACTAGACAACATAGAAAAGCCAAATTTTTCACTTTCTTGGTCAAATTGATTGGTGGCTACCTAAATTTGACACGATATTTCACTTAGGCATCTCAAGTAAACGATATTTATTTTTGACACTTTAAGTAGTTATAAGTGTGTCATTTTGACACTTTTCGCTGTCATTACAAAGACATTACACTCTTTATAGGCGCGTGAATGATGAAATCTAGATGATTTTTAATTTATTTTTCTTTTTCTTCTTTTTCTCAATTACTCCAATCATTTTCCATACTTTTTCATCATTTTTTGACCTTTGCATCAACCTTAAACTCAAATAAATTCTTCAAATCTCTCAATAGTTATAGTCCCTCTCTCCCAACACTATTATTTTTTAATTTTTTGATTAAAAAAAATCATCTTTTCAGCATAAAAGAAAAAAAATTATAGACTCAAAAATCATCTTAAAAATTATTTTTTTGGTCATCAATGGCGAATTCATTGACAATTAGTGATACTATATAAACTTGGATCTTATAAAAAACAAGCCAAAAATAGTCCACAAACAAAGGAAAACCCGAGAGCAACACAAACACAATTCTCGGCTCCATCAACAAGAAGAAATAAGGTGTAAATGACTAACAACAACAAGGGATAAACAACATTATAATA